>NC_053028.1:641542986-641587679 GCF_003073215.2 Triticum urartu | reverse complement strand
TTAGTTTAGTTAATATAACAAATTAGTTTCTAAATTAGTACTAATGTTTATACCTCTGCCATAAAAAGTTTGGTACCCAAATAAATTAGTTTGATATTTTAGAATTTATGAAAGGCATTTATATAATTATTTAAGCCACTGTTTAATCACTTTTGAGCTCTTAAACATTATACAAAATTTTGGTTTCTTCACCAACAATATTTATCAATTAATTGGCATAGCCTGCACATTTTAGTTTTGAAAATTGAAAACTTTTATTTTTTGACTTTATCTTTTAAATTTGAATTTGAACCGTTTTTGAATCAACGAGAGTTTAACAACAGTAATCGTGGTGACGTCGCATCATTAGCACATGATTACTGTAGCCTAATTATCTGGGCGTCACAATTCTCGTCCACTACAAGAAATCTCGTCCCGAGATTTAGCAGGTAGAGGGAAACAAAAGTGAGGTATTCATCTCGAACACGATTCTCGAGTTCCCAAGTGGCTTCATCTTCAGAACGATTTGACCATTGATCCTTTTAGAAATTTTGAAAGCCCCCTGACGGTGCGATGTTCAGTTTGACCAAGAACGCATACCGGACAGATACTTCAGACTTCGATGTAGCATTTTCAACTCTCAAAAAGGTGAAGCGCTTCACGCATTCAAGGGATAAATCCGTGCTTGGGCATTCTGAACAAGATGAGCATGGTAGCTCACTATCTCACTTGACGGATGTAGTACATGGACGGTTTTGGTGGCGCAAATGATAGAAGCGATATGTGTTTTCAACCATTCCATTCCCAGAATGGGGTCGATATTGGATGACTTCAAAACAATGGGGGAAACATGGAATTCCAGCCCTTCAATTTCAACTGGGACATTTAGGCTAACCATGGTGGTTCGACATTGGCCCGCAGGGGTGTGTACCACTAGCGGATTGTTCATCTCTTCAAACTTAAGGCCATGCATGGATGCAAATGAATGTGGTGCTCTTGTATCAAATAAAACAGAAGCTGGTATTGAGTTAACAAGAAGAGTACCCAACACAGTAGCAGTCTGGTCTTGAGCTTCATTCAGATCAATGTGGTTGGCCTGACCACGACCATAAGGCATGGCATTGTTGTTGCAGGGCTGATTGTTACCACGTCCAGTTGGAGGAAGTGCAAGTTGGTACAGATTCTAAGAGCAGTCCCTAGCACGGTGACGTGGTTGACCGCACCTGAAGAATAACCCATCATTGGGACGAGGAGCAGGAGCTCGGGGTGGTGCGGCTTGAAGTCTCGGCTGTCCAGGTGGTGGAGGAGGCAGACGAGATGCAGCAGGGGATTGTTTTGGTGTAGTGGCAGTTGGTGGCTTGAAGCAATGTCATCTTCAGCATAGCAGGACAAGTCAAGGAACTCCTGCTCATAAGCATCCACAATCTTGTTGCCATGGGTGAGGTTGCGGAACTCACGCTTCTTCCGGTCCATAATTCCCTGACAAATTGTCATGACCGGGTTTTCAGGATAATAATTTCCCAGAAAGTGGCCCTTGTGCTCACCAGCCCCAGGATTACTGTTAGCTGATGAGGCACCAACTTGATACAGAAACCCCAAGCAAAATACAAGATATGTAGTACAAGACCATTCTGGCCTATGAGTGCAACAAATGGTTTCTAGTGGTTGATGGCGGAAGCGGTTTGCGGATCATCAGCGTCTATGGGACTCCATTTCCCACAGGAACAGCTGACCTGGATAACTCCTATCTTCACGAGGCTGCTATCACCATTGTGTAGGTTCCGGGGTTGTCATCGCGACACTCCTCTCCACGCAAGAAATCTGGCCAAGACAATAGCCAGGGGCAAGCCAGTGAGTACTTTTGAATGTACTTGCAAACATTATGAACACAGTTATAAAATAACAAATGATAATCATGCTCTGAAATATTTCATGATCACAACGTTAGTCATGAAATGAAAATCCATGATTAATGCAAGCGGGTTATTTACAACATGAATCTGCAATAAGAGAGTAGAAATAGAATGCACCGATCGGGTGTCTGAAGTGACGCCTCGAAGGGATAATAATATAAAGCATGCCTCAGTCGGGCGTCTCAGTGACACCACATACAGGGCTTATAAATAAAAGATATAACAAGCATGCCACAGTCGGGCGTCTGTGCGACAACACATAAAGGGCTTATAAAGTAAATGAATAACAAGCATGCCACAGCCGGGCGTCTCTGCGACACCACATAAAGGTCTTATAAAGTAAATGAACAACAAGCATGCCACAGTCGGGCGTCTCTGCGACACCACATAAAGGGCTTATATGAGAATTAATCACAGTAAATATCCAGGAGGTAGAACCGTCCCAAGGACACTCAATAATCAAATAATGTAAATGGTTAGTCCATAATAATAGTAATCATAATCATCATGAGTCACAAGACATGATCCATGTTCTGGTTTAGCAATCTTTTCCTCCGTAGACCGACACTGAGACCGACACTTGACCCATCCCAGACTGTAGTCCTTAACCATAGACACGACTATTCGAATAGATATAATATCTGCAGAGGGTGTACTCTTTACCCACGAGTAACGGATTCCTTTAGTCCGTCGGGACTAATTTCGTCTATGGTCTTTTAATTGAAAACACACATGACTGCACACACCAGCCTAACTTACTGGTGTCTGGAATCACCCACGACACCCGTTAAGCGAAACACTAAGTGGGGAGGCTACAACCTCGACTAGCATGGGATCACAAAATTTATAACGCGCGCAAACTAGGGGAGCTACCCCCTTCGGCTCCAACCGAAACACCCATGCCCCCGAACTAGGTGGCATGCCTACCGGATGCAGCTGGTATCTTCCACCATGGCCTCTCTATATGGTGTGTGCTAGGAAGGGGTTGACAACTGACTGAACCGTACCCTGCCTATGGCAGGGACAAGTGGTAGTACGAGACAAGTATGGGGGTTACTGGAACAAGTCTCGATCTATGGTCGACCCAGGAGGTTAAAGCATTTCCTACATGATAAGCATAAGAATTATATCTCTCACCAATCAGACGGAACCACCACTCATCATACCTCGCCATGCCTTACCGGACACACCCGTCTCGACGAAGAACTAGGGACAAGCTCGTGTCTACCCAAGACAGAGGCTTTGCCGGGATCCTTCCGGTGGGCATGAAAGGCATACAAGGGTGATTACTATCACAAGCATATAAAATTTTAACCGCAAGAAATCTTCATTTGCGAACTCATGAGTATAATCATATTGTCACATAAAATAACGAATACTTCATGTCAAGATGGTGTTGTAACCGTATCAAACAACACACAACAAATATTATGCCAGGGTACAGAATGCTTGACTTCAAGAGTATGCAAGTGGGGGTGCACTTTTTGGAAAGTTGTTTCCCTCTCCAAAATCCTATTTAAGAGAAATTCAAATTAACATATAGTTTAAAAACAGTACAAAAAAGTTGTTTGAATTTGTTTCAAATAAACATGAAAATAAACTAGACAAAATTTGAGAAACAACAGAAAAAGAATCAAATCAATTGGACTTATATTTAAAAAGTTATAGCTAGTCAAAGTTTAGTCAAAACTATGTTGTTAAATAAAACAGAAAAAGAAAACGTTTCGAATAAGGATACGTTTTCGAGACGGAGGAGACGTACTTCTGGGTTTACGCCTCCACTTAAACCAGCGCAGGCCGGCTCGGTGTCACTGACAGTGGGTCCATGGGGCCCACTGGTCAGGTTTGACAAGTCGCCCGCGCCTCCCTCTCCTCTAGCCGAGCAGAGATGGGGCTCCGACGATCGCCTTCGACGCACGGCGGCTTCCCACAGCATTTCGAGTGCAGGCATGGATCCGCCAGTCCAGGGCGGTCCTCTCGTTGGTCGACAGGCTGGCGGGGACGAAGGGAGTCGCCGGCGGCGAGCTCTGCGGCGGACGGCGTCTCGGGAGGATTTGGGGTTTCGAGCTACGGTGGTTCTTGATCGCGTTTGAGAGGTGAGGTGGCTCCGCAAGGTTCAGGGGAGTTGAACGGTGGCACCGGATGGACGGGGGAGGTCCTGCTTGCAACGAATTGAATCGGAGCGTGGCGGTGGCCGAACTGGCCGGAGATGAGGAAGACGGCCTCCCTCCGTCGATGGCTGGCTATGGGAGCGCTAGGGGATGGTACGAGGTTGCCTGAGGGTCTGGACGAGCTCGGGGCTCCTTTTTATAGCGTGACTAGGTCGGTTCCGCGGCGTTCATGGATAGGATCGACGGCGGCAGTGGATAGGAACGGCGAACCGCCGTTCTGTAGCTTGCAGCGTGACGTGTCGAGGCTGGGGATGGCGGCAGAGGCTAGCAGACGAACGAGCACTGCTTCAGCGGCGAGCTGGCGAGTGAGAGTGGCTCGGGTGGCGCCGTCCATGGCAGGAGCCTGCTGTGGCCGGCCGCTAGCTGTCATGGCCGACCTGACGGCGGCGCTGTGGGGCTCTAGGGGCGGCCTAGAGGGTTCTGGTGAGCGGGCGAGGCCGGAGTGCGGCCCTATGGGCGAGCAAAGGCCAGAGGCACGACGCGGCGGCTCGGCTGCGTGCGCGTGCAAAACGTGCGCTCTGGGCGCACCCAGAGCACGCACGCTACGTGTTCGGCAAAATGCCAAGGCATGCCAGGAGACTTGGATGGGGCTGGGGATTAACAGATCTAGGTTAGAGGTAGCTAGGAGCTTAGCGGGGCATGCTGGTTAGGCAAAGCAAGTAGGTCCAATGTGCAAACTAAAAACCATGTCAAATCTGACCATGCACACAAGGTGCTTGACAGAAAGCTATGGCCATCTAGGCATCTCTTGGGGTGGCCAAAAACTCTAGATGATAGTCTCTTTAGATGACAAAGAGGGTGGCAAGGTTAGTTTGTCATGAACAAAAACTTGTTAGTGCAAGTTTTTGAGAAAACCAAATCTGGACAGAATGAAAAGGGCATTATTGCATGGACCAAAAATACTCCAATGGGTCCAATCTCCTAGACTTAAGGGTTTGGTAGGGTGGACTATAAGCAGGAAAAAGCTCATGGGCACTAGAGCAAAATAAACTAGGGTTGCAGTAGAAAATGCCAAACTGGACCAGAGAGCAAAAGAGGATGGTTTGCTCAAAAAATTTCAAAGAACATCAATGGGTTTTTGCACAAAGTTGAATCATACACTACTACTAACATCCCCTAATTTTGGTGGAAGCTTTAAAGAAATATTTAAATAGGTTGCAGTGCAAACCACAAACTGATCCAGATTTGAAAACATGAGGTAGAGCTCAAAATCTCCAAAAGACTAAAATATATTTTTGCATAAAAGTGATGTGGGAGAATCCCATGACATCTCCAAATTTTGGTGAAACTTATAACTAATTTTACCAAAGGGTTGTAGTGCAAAAGAGGCTCCAAAACTTATGAAAAATAATTTTTAAAGAAATAAAACTCATGGAAAATAATTATGCAAATAAATCCACTGATAAAAGAAATGTTTTTCTTGAGAGGGTAAACAAGTCCAACAATATTTTTGAAAAGTTTTCACTTGGGGTGAAAACTCCACAATATCAAGGAAAAGAGTGGTTCTGAAATCAAAAGATAGACCCACAAAAATGAAAATTCAACTCCTTGGCAAAATTTTAATAAACAAATCATGGTTAAATTTTTTGGGGTGTTACAGGAATGAAGCAGGCACGGAAAGCAGCTTGGAAATCCGGCCAAGTGATGACCATTCCAGCAGGTAGTGGACGCCTGTGCCTGTCCCACCATTGAGCAGTGGGACCCTTCAGATAATATGCCGCAAAGGTGACATAGCCGGCAGGGGCTACACCAGCAGACTCTAGCTCGAAAGTGATGTCATGGAGCCAGTCATCAGCATCTAATGGTTGAGTTGAGCTGTGGTAGATGCTTGGGTTGAGATGTACAAAGTCATTTAGCGTCATAGTGGCTGGCTGTTGGTTCAGGTTGGGACGAGGAAACTGAGCTATCACTCCATCCATGAACTGGCAGTTCATCTCAAAATGTTGGATCATACCCGCCATGTACTCAGGCGGTGGTGGGAGGTTGCCACCACGACCACGACCAACAGGTCTAACCATCCTGCTAACATGTAACAGGTGTAGCTCAGCATGGAGAAATTGCAAAGACAAGGAATCATTCATGATGAAACTTGCATAATGAAAGAAGTCCAACGGATACAACATAGTAGCCTAATAAGACATACAGATCCATAGATAAGTTCGGTTACAAGCCATAAGTACGAGTTCAGAAAAGACAAGGTAGTCTAGACCAAGTAGGCGGCGCGCAAGCACGCGATGGAGGGATACAACAACACGACATAGCAATATGCTACATCAACATCGGGGAAAACCTCAGAAGTCGGGCAGCTGTCGGTGAAGGAAAGCATGGCGATGCTCGAGGGAAGGAGGCTGCATGCTGTGGTGGCTCTGGTGTACCAGCTGATCTCCAGGCGAAAGAAGAGGTCCATGAGCGGGGGTATCACCACCAACCTCGGGCCACACAAGACCTGGTGGCATCTCCATCCCGCGCGGGTAAGTAATGAACGGAGGAAGAATCACTATGGTGCCTACTGGACGCATCTGCTCCAGAGTTTCGTAGTGGCGTGCAGGCGTGGCGTACAGCTCAACAGTCAAAGCTCTAACGGTGCGATCCAGAATCTCAATGTATCGAACCATTTACTGAGGGTCGTAACAACGACTCACGTAGGGGGTACACACAACAGTGTAGCGCCTAGTATCATTCCCAGCTGGTGGGTACGGGAAGTATCTAAACCCAGTCTCCTCCAAGCGTGGATGCTCTCTACAGAGGCTGGTGATAGAAACATAGGCAACCTCCTATACTGCCATCTCTACAGTCACTCCAATACCCTCAAAGGTATGCAACTCGTGGGTGGAGTAGTTCTGCCGATCTTAGATATCAACCTTAGCATGATACATCTCCTGGTTGAACTCGCGGTAGATCTCGTACACAGTGTACTAAGGATACCAGCGATATCCCATCAGGGCCAAGAGGTCGAACATAATGGCCGGGAACCCAAGCGTGCCGACCGCCATGGTCTGGCGGACGATCTGCCTTGCGAGACGCATCTGACATAAGGAAGTACAAGGATGTCAAATGACGATGTGAGTATTATCCAAAATACAATTCAAAGGAATAGTTGTAGATAATCCAGCTCTCCGGGTGAATGTGATTACGAGATCCTAATGTTGGCATTAGTAAATTCATTTAACCCAAGTAGAAGAGAGATCAGAATCCCATAGTATAGACGAGGAGTAAAAGATCCTAATACCACCAAATTGGTGACATGGGCCCGTAAGCCACACAGCCATGTTAGTAAACCAGTTTTTCAAAGAGTAGACTCAACTTCGGCCAAGGAGTTGGAAAGGCGGTTCCTACAGGAAGTCGGCTCGGATACCAACTTGTGACGCCCCTGATTCAATCGTACACTAATCATACACACAAGCATGTATGATCAAGATCAGGGACTCACGGGAAGATATCACAACACAACTCTAAACACAAATAAAATAACACAAGCTTCATATTACAAGCCAGGGGCCGGCTCGAATACATATACCGATACATAAGCGAGTCAGCGGATGCAACAATCACTACTAGGGAAAATCTTATAGACAGACGCTTACTAGTAGCGTGGGTTTATACCCCTCGCTGCTGCTACTTATTAGTACCGTGGATTTATAGCGCTCGCTACTACTAAGTTGATAGTAGTAGAGCAGGTTTATAACCCTCGCTACTACTAAGTGGTCTCTATTGTGCCCACCCGGGACATACCATAGTAGTAGCGAGGGGTATAAACCCGCGCTACTACTAAGTTGATAGTAGTAGCACGGGTTTATAACCCTCGCTACTACTAAGTGGTCTCTTCTGTGCCCACCCGGGACATGCCATAGTAGTAGCGAGGGGTATAAAACCGCGCTACTACTATCGACCCACCAAGTCATATGTACACATAGCGTGCGGAGGACCAAATCCAAACCCACACTCTTCTGATTCCCCTTCTCCTCCCACTCGTGATTCCCTTCCTCACCCACCACCACTGCTGGCCTCGCACCTCGGCGCCAGTCACATATCCGGTGACCTCCTCTCCCAGACCCCTCCCCACCCCTCCCCCTCCATCCTCCTTATTTGTAGTTCGAAGGAGAGGGAAACAAGCAGAGCGTCGTCCACATGGTGGCGGCCAGATCCGCCATGGACGCAACCACTTGCACCTCCTCGTCAGGTCAAGGGTCCCACGACAAGCAACAGCAGGTCACCGAACTTCATCTAGGGTTTCGGGCGTCGGCACCAACTCCAGCGGCCGCCGGTGAGTTCCTCCTCCTACTGCTCTCTATCTCTCTCTTCCTCTTTCTAATAATTTTATCTTCTTTCGTAGTAGCAGTAGACAAGAGCTGCGGGCACAAGTTGGGTGCGGAAGCACCATCACCCCGAACAACTTCACCCCTCCAAGACCAGTAGCAGCCATGAATGGAGAGGATGATGACGCCGAGCAGAAGCAGTCGCCATGGCTGCAATTAATTTTTTTTAATTCTAAATTAGTTAGTAGTAGAGCGGGGCTCTGACCCGCGCTACAACTAAGTAGTAGTAGCGCGGGTGGCAACCATGCTACTGCTACTTCTAGTAGCAGTAGCGCGGGTACCACCCGCGCTACTGCTAAAAGTTAGCTGTAGCGCCCTAGCAGTAGCGCAGCCCCGCGCGCTACTGCTAGCAATTACCCCGAGTACAGACATATGTTAAACAAGTATGCCTTAAGAACGCTAGCACAAACATCAACGATCGTAGAGGCAAGGCCTCCTACATGGGACCTCCTAACTAGTCCTGGTCGTCGGCGGGTTCCACGTAGTAGTAGGCACCCCCGTGGTAGCTAGTAGTAGTAGTCGTCGGAGGTGGCATTTGGCTCCCGGGATCCACCATCTGGTTGCAACTACCAGAAAGAAGAAAGAAGGGGAAAGGGGTAACAAAGAAACCGCGAGTACTCATCCAAAGTACTCGCAAGCATCAGAACTAAACTAAGTATGCATTGGTATCAAATGGAAGGGTTGTATCTGTGGACTGAACTACAGAATGCCAGAATAGAGGAGAAGCCCTAGCCTATCGAAGACTAGCATCTTCAAGCAGCTCCAAGCGGCTTGCAACATATAGAAGAGTAAAGAATAACAGTTTATATTTTACAAGCATGTTGTTTAATTAATGCCCAGAGATCCTTCCATGACTCCCTGCGAGGAAGCAATCCTGGGGCCACATATCCATCACATATCAAGTATCCATTTCTAGTTGTATAAGATCAGGATACAAGTCTGAACGTCCATTACCGTGGACACGTTATTCGAATATATGTCTCCCCTGCAGGGGTGCACCATGTTTTCAAACACACGATCAATCTGGCCAGACACACTTTTCTGGGTCAATGCCCGACCTCGGAAGATCAACACGTCGTAGCCCTACCTAGGCTCAGCAGAGAGGTCCCCGCCGGTCTACATCCAAAGCACTCCGGGGTCTGGGCCCATTGCCCGTTCCACTCCAGGTCATTGCGAGCAGGGCGGACCAGGCTCCACCACTACAGGATGGTGCTGGCCCAGCCATGCCGCAATGCTGAACTTGACCTCTGACAAAGCTTTGGCTGATACTGCGACATTGAGGCCCATATCTATTCTCGCGTGGTGGTTAGTGCGTAAAGGCCAAAGGCTAATTCAGAACAAATACCCAAACCTGTTAGTGCATTATTAAAAGAAGTGATGGCTGTCGGGACAAGTCTGGAGCTATCACCCCTCCTGGGTGATACCGCTAAACAGCCAGCCACGACCATCACATCGCATGGGTGCTCTTCGGGCCTGCCCGGCTTTAACAACGGTCTCAAATAAAGTCAAGGTAACCGTGTGTCCAGACATCAAGGGGAAAAAACGAGGAATCACCCCTGGCGGATTCCACTCGATATAATCATCAAGGTTAACGTAAGAGGAACCACCCTTGAGGTTCACACCTGAGGTGTTGCACGACAGAGCCGTATCAGGAATGGTGAAGGAGGAACCACCCTCGATGCCCATGACCGAATAGCTACACTACAGAGATCTCATCAGGAGTGATGTATGAGGTACTTGATGGTAACTCTGTAGAGTCGAGCAACAAAAAGGGGCATGATGTGATGTGAGGTGTCGGGCTCTGGTCATCGATCACGTTGATTGAGTCGTGGATGATGAAGCAGGGGCAACAAGGACAAGGTGGGGGTCACTGATGGATCACTAGCCAACCTATACTAAGTAGTTTAGGGTAAGCAGGTAGGTAACAATAGCAGGTTACAAAAGCAGGCTATGCATCAGAATAGGAGCAATCAATTACAGTAGCCAAATCTAATGCAAGCATGAGATAATGGAATGGGCGATATCGTGATGATCAAAGGGGGGGCTTTCCAGGAAGCTCCGCTGAAAGGGAAGAAGAGTCGTCGTTGACGTAGTCGATCATAGGGGCATTAGTAGCGGTCTCGAGGTCTACCAGAGAGAAGAGGGGGAAGAAACAGTAAATATAATGCACACAGATGCATGGCATGACAATAAGCAGCACTAGGCGTGTTCTAACGCAGTACTACACGATACCGACGAAGGGGAAAAACATCCGGGAAAGTTTTCCTAGAGTTAGACATTTTCAGACAAACAAACCGGAGGGGAAATGTTCAATGTTCGCTATGCTAGGGGCATGTGGCGGATGAACAGACCGCGTATTCGGATTCGTCTCGTCGTTCGGAGCAACTTTCATGTAGAAAACATTTTCATCCGAGATACGGTTTATTTTCTATGATTTTTCAAAGTCTAAACAATATTCTAAAATTATTATTAATTCGAAATTAAATAATAAATTGCTACATGTACCCAGCTTTGCGTACACGGAAGTGTACCAGAGGCTGGCAGATGGGCCAGGGGGTTCCAGTTGACGAGTCAACATTTGACTGGTCAACAAGGGGTGGGCCCCCCTATCATTGACTGTTTCATTAACTAACTAGTTAATTTAGTCTAATTAGGCTATGAGGCTAATTAACTTTAATTAGTTTAATTAAACCTAATTAAATAATATGTTTATTATTATTTTTGTAAATCATTTTTTTATTTTAGTAAATGGGACGTGGGAGCCATAGGTCAGTGGCGCATGGCCAATAACCGACAACATGTGGCTAAAGGGCGCACGGGTGTGGCGCCCGTGCTAGAGACCGTAGGCTGCCCAGGCGATGGGGGAGGGGGCTGGCGTGAGCGCCGGCGTCCAGGGGCCGTGCGGCCGCCGGCCGGAATAGCACGGCGGTGCGGAGGGGAGGTGGCCGGCGGCGATCGAGTACAGGGGTGGCCGCGTAGGTGCGGGACGGGGGGAGCTCGCGGGGGCGCCGTACAACAGCGGGGCGCCGGCTGGTCGCGGGGCACGACAGGAGCAGCGGAGGGGCGAAGCCGGCATGGGACGTGGGAGGGCGGCAGCCGCGGCGATGGGGCGGCAGCGCGCGGCACGGTGAAATGTCCATTTTGCATCATGCTTTTATACCGATACTTATTGCATTATGGGCTGTTATTATACATTATGTCACAATACTTATGCCTATTCTCTCTTATTTTACAAGGTTTACATAAACAGGGAGAATGCCGACAGCTGGGATTCTGGGCTGGAAAAGGAGCAAATATTGGAGACCTATTCTGCACAGCTCCAAAAGTCCTGAAACTTCACGGAAGTCAATTTCAGAATATATAAAAAAATACTAAGAGCAAGAACTTCACCAGGGGGGCCACACCCTGCCCACGAGGGTGGGGGCGCGCCCTACCCCCCTGGGCGTGCCCCCCTACCTCGTGGGCCCCCTGGTGGCCCTCCGGTGGCCATCTTCTGCTATATGGAGTCTTTCGACGAGGAAAAAATCATAAGCCATCTTTCCGGACGAGACTCCGCCGCCACGAGGCGGAACCTTGGCGGAACCAATCTAGGGCTTCGGCGGAGCTGTTCAGCCGGGGAAACTTCCCTCCGGGAGGGGGAAATCATTGCCATCGTCATCACCAACGCTCCTCTCATCGGGATAGGGCAATCTCCATCAGCATCTTCACCAGCACCATCTCCTCTCAAAACCATAGTTCATCTCTTGTATCCAATTCTTGTCTCCAAGTCCGGGTTTGGTACCTGTGGGTTGCTAGTAGTGTTAATTACTCCTTGTAGTTGATGCTAGTTGGTTTAATTGGTGGAAGATCATATGTTCAGATCCTTTATGCATATTAATACCCCTCTGATTATGAACATGAATATGCTTTGTGAGTAGTTACGTTTGTTCATGAGGACATGGGAGAAGTCTTGCTATTAGTAGTCATGTGAATTTGGTATTCGTTCGATATTTTGATGAGATGTATGTTGTCTCTCCTCTAGTGGTGTTATGTGAACGTCGACTACATAACACTTCACCATTATTTGGGCCTAGAAGAAGGCATTGGGAAGTAATAAGTAGATGATGGGTTGCTAGAGTGACAGAAGCTTAAACCCTAGTTTATGCGTTGCTTCGTAAGGGGCTGATTTGGATCCATATGTTTCATGCTATGGTTAGGTTTACCTTAATACTTTTGTTGTAGTTGAGGATGCTTGCAATAGAGGTTAATCATAAGTGGGATGCTTGTCCAAGTAAGGGCAGCACCCAAGCACCGGTCTACCCCACATACCAAATTATCAAAGTACCGAACACGAATCATATGAACGTGATGAAACCTAGCTTGACGATATTCCCATGTGTCTTCGAGAGTGCTTTACATCATATAAGAGTTTGTCCAGGCTTGTCCTTTGCTACAAAAAGGATTGGGCCACCTTGCTGCACTTTATTTACTTTTGTCACTTGTTACTCGTTACAAATTATCCTATCACAGAACTATATGTTACCTATTATTTCAGTGCTTGCAGAGAATACCTTGCTGAAAACCGCTTATCATTTCCTTCTGCTCCTCGTTGGGTTCGACACTCGTACTTATCGAAAGGACTACGATAGATCCCCTATACTTGTGGGTCATCAAGACTCTTTTCTGGCGCTGTTGCCGGGGAGTGAAGCGCCTTTGGTAGGTGGAATTTGGTAAGGAAAAATTTATATAGTGTGCTGAAATTTACTGTCACTTGTTACTATGGAAAGTAATCCTCTGAGGGGCTTGTTCGGGGTATCTTCACCCCGACCAGTAGAGCAAAGAGTTGCCCCTCAACCTACTGAACCTACTGAAAACGAAAATGTCTGCTTCGAAATTCCTTCGGGTATGTTAGAAAAACTGCTAGCTAATCCTTTTGCAGGAGATGGAACAAAGCATCCTGATGAGCACCTAATATATGTGGATGAAGTTTGTGGATTATTTAAGCTTGCAGGTGTGCCCGGAGATGTTATTAAGAAGAAGGTCTTCGCTTTATCTTTGAACGGAGATGCATCGAGATGGCATAGGCTATGTGATGATACGGGGTCATAGAATTACAAACGATTGAAATTGAAATTTGATCAGAAGTTTTATCCTATGCATCTTGTTCATCGTGATCGCAATTATATATATAATTTCTGGCCTCGCGAAGGAGAAAGCATCGCTCAAGCTTGGGAGGCTTAAATCAGTGTTATATTCATGCCCCAATCATGATCTCTCAAGAGAAATGATTATTCAAAATTTATATGCTCGGCTTTCTGATAACAATTGCACCATGCTCGATACTTCTTGTGCTGGCTCTTTTATGATGAAGACTATTGAATTCAAATGAGATTTATTGGAAGGAATTAAACTCAACTCTGGAGATTGGGACCTCGACAAAGGTAAGGAGTCAGGTATGACACCTAAGTTTGATTGTGTTAAATCTTTTATGGATACCGATGTTTTCTGTAAATTTAGCACTAAATATGGGCTTGACTCTGAGATAGTAGCTTCTTTCTATGAATCTTTTGCTACTCATGTTGATCTCCCTAGGGAGAAGTGGTTTAAATATCATCCTCCCATAGAAGTAAAAGTAGCTGCACCTATTAAAGTTGAAGAAAAGGCTATCACTTATAATGATCCTATCGTTCCTACTGCTTATGTTGAGAAACCACCTTTTCCTATTAGGATAAAAGATCATGCTAAAGCTTCAACTGTGGTTCATAAAAGCAATATGAAAACTTATACACCTCCTGAGAAAATTAAAGTTGAACCTAATATTGCTATTGTTAAAGATCTCTTGTCTGATAATATTGATGGGCATGTTATTTATTTCTGTGATGAAACTGCTAGAATTGCTAAACCTTGTGCTAAAGATAAACCTCGACTTGTGGTAGGCATGTCTTTTTTTTCTGTTAAAATAGGAGATCATTGTTATGATGGCTTGTGTGATATGGGTGCTAGTGCTAGTGCAATACCTTATGACTTATACAAAGAAATTATGCATGATATTGCACCTGCTGAGATAGAAGATATTGATGTCACAATTAAACTTGCCAATAGAGATACTATTTCACCGATGGGAATTGTTAGAGATGTTGAAGTCTTGTGTGGGAAAACTAAATATCCTGCTGATTTTCTTGTTCTGGGTTCCCCACAAGATAGCTTTTGTCTCGTTATATTTGGTAGACCCTTCTTAAACACTGTTAATGCTAAGATAGATTGCATAAAGGCTGTTGTTACTATCAGTTTAGATGATATGTCTCATGAATTTAATTTCTCTAAATTTAGTAAACAACACCGTGAAGAGGAATTACCTAGTAAAGATGAAGTTATTGGTCTTCCTTCTATTGCCGTACCTCCTAGTGATCCTTTAGAACAATATTTGCTAGACCATGAAAATGATATGTTTATGAATGAAAGAAGGGAAATAGATGAAGTATTCTTTAAACAGGAACCCATCCTGAAACACAATTTGCCCGTTGAAATCCTAGGGGATCCTCCTCCACCCAAGGGTGATACCATGTTTGAGCTTAAACCGTTACCTGATACTCTTAAATATGCTTATCTTGATGAGAAAAAGATATATCATGTTATTATTATTGCTAACATTTCAGAGCATGAAGAAGAAAGATTATTGAAAACTCTGAAGAAGCACCGTACTGCTATTGGATATACTCTCGATGATCTTAAGGGCATTAGTCCAACTCTGTGTCAACACAAAATAAATTTGGAGGAAGATGCCAAACCAGTTCACGATCATCAACGACGACTCAATCCTAAGATGAAGGAAGTGGTAAGAAAGGAAATACTAAAGCTTCTTGAGGCAGATATAATTTATGCCGTTGTTGATAGTCAGTGGGAAAGTCCTGTCCATTGTGTCCCTAAGAAGGGAGGTATTACTGTTGTTTCTAATGATAAAGATGAGTTGATCCCGCAAAGAATTATTACAGGTTATAGGATGGTAATTGATTTCCGCAAATTAAATAAAGCTACAAAAAAGATCATTACCCCTTACCTTTTATCGATCAAATGCTAGAAAGATTATCCGAACATACACATTTTTGCTTTCTAGATGGTTATTCTGGTTTCTCTCAAATACCTGTGTCGGCCAATGATCAATCAAAGACTACATTTACTTGCCCTTTTGGTACCTTTGCTTATAGACGTATGCCTTTTGGTTTATGTAATGCACCAGCTACCTTTCAAAGATGCATGATGGCTATATTCTCTGAATTTTGTGAAAAGATTTGTGAGGTTTCCATGGACGATTTTTCCGTCTATGGATCCTCTTTTGATGATTGCTTAAGCAACCTTGATCGAGTTTTGCAGAGATGTGAAGAAACTAATCTTGTCTTGAATTGGGAAAAGTGAAAATTTATGTTTAATGAAGGTATTGTCTTGGGGCATAAAGTTTCTGAAAGAGGCATTGAAGTGGATAAAGCCAAGGTTGATGCTATTGAAAAGATGCCATGTCCCAAGGACATCAAAGGTATAAGAAGTTTCCTTGGTCACGCCGGTTTTTATAGGAGGTTCATTAAGGACTTCTCAAAAATTTCTCAGCCTCTGACTAATTTATTACAAAAAGACATACCATTTGTTTTTGATGATGATTGTGTAGAAGCATTTGAAATACTTAAGAAAGCATTGATCTCTGCACCTATTGTTCAGCCACCTGATTGGAATTTACCTTTTGAAATTATGTGTGATGCTAGTGATTATGCTGTAGGTGATGTTCTAGGACAAAGAGTTGATAAGAAATTAAATGTTATTCAATATGCTAGTAAAACTCTAGACAATGCTCAGAGAAATTATGCTACTACTGAAAAAGAATTCGTAGCAGTTGTATTTGCTTGTGATAAGTTCAGACCTTATATTGTTGATTCTAAAGTAACTATTCACACGGATCATGCTGTTATTAAATACCTTATGGAAAATAAAGCTGCTAAACCTGGACTTATTAGATGGGTTCTCTTGCTACAAGAATTTGATTTGCATATTATTGATAGAAAGGGAGCTGAGAACCCCGTTGCAAACAACTTGTCTAGGTTAGAAAATGTGCTTGATGACCCACTACCTATTGATGATAGCTTTCCTGATGAACAACTAAATGTCATAAATGCTTCTCACACTACTCCATGGTATGCTGATTATGCTAATTACATTGTTGCTAAATTTATACCACCTAGTTTCACATACCAGCAAAAGAAAAAGTTCTTCTATGATTTGAGACATTACTTTTGGGATGACCCACATCTTTATAAAGGAGTAGATGGTGTTATTAGACGTTGTGTACCTGAGCATGAACAGGAACAGATCCTATGCAAGTGTCACTCCGAGGCTTATGGAGGACACCATGCTAGAGATAGAACTGCACACAAGGTATTGCAATCCGGTTTTTATTGGCTTACTGTTGGGGATATGGTTACTGGAGGTAAACCGGCTAGGAGTGGCCGGGTTAGCTCCATGAAGATAGAAGCCCATGAAGATGTGAAGATGGTGGCGCTTTACGAAGACCTAAGGCCCAAAGGCGGGTTAAAGCCTGTAGATGTGAACCGACTTCATCATATAAACTTGTATTGTAAGTTAGAGGAATAGAGACCGAGCCGGACACCACTATGACCTGGCCTCGGGACTCTGTAAATCGGCGGGCGTCAACCTATGTATATAAGGGGACGACCCAGCTACGGTTTGAGGATAACACACAACAACTCAAGATCCAAGCAAAGCAGATTTGCTCCTTGGTCATCGAAACCCTAGCAATACCAATCACAACTAGACGTAGGCTTTTACCTTCATCGAAGGGGCCGAACTAGTATAAAACCCCTCGTGTCCCCTTGTCCGATTTAACCCCTTTAAGCTAACCCGTAGAGATGGCTCCACGACTAAGACCTTTCACGAGGACATCTATTGTGACAAACCCACAATAGTTGGCGCCCACCGTGCGGCTATCACACAATGGTTTTGAGTTCTTGAAGGGCAGCTTTGATGGACTCAAGGGATACGGTGTGGGCCGGATGACGAAGAGTCGTCGCGACAAGATCTACATCGACGATGCAGGATGGGGCCCCGAAGCCGGTTCAATCGAATACGGGTACCGGATCCCCTTTGGTGGGATTCATGTCTTCATCGGCAAGATCGGCAAGCCGGGCCCTGAGCCGGACACCTGCGCTGACATCATCGAGATGGCTCAGCGTGCAAGCCCTTCCCCGGTTCAGCCCGCAGCAAGGCATGTTTTTGTAGGTGTCATCCATGGAGCAGAATATGAGGAAGGACCGGCATCTGATGGGGAAACCGTTGTCTGCTCTGATGAAGAGTCTTCAACTGGAGAAAATGAATCGCTATATTAGTTGCAGGACAGCCGGATTAGCGGAGGTTCCGATGGCAACAGTATTCTGGACCCCCTTGATCTGCCAAACCGGGTCGCTATCTTTATGGACGGTACACAATCATCACCCCACTCATCAACCGCCGCAGCAATGCTCCCTGGTTCGGCAACAGCAAGGCCGGCGGGATCAAGGGGCTCGGCGCCACCTCCGGCTCAAGTTATGTCTGACTTGTTCGATGCTTTGGCAACATTGATGGCCGCAGAGGTGGATGCAGCAGCCTGGGATCAGCACAATGCGGAGATCGCAAAGGTGAAAGATCAGATAACTCAAGCTAAAGCGGACCTAGCAGCAGAGAACTCTAGGATGGTTACAGAATGGGCCGAGTTGGAAGCTCAGGCCTACCAGCTTAGGCTGGATCAGAATGCCTTAGAGGAAGTCATGAGAAGAGGATTCCGGTCGCATCTCCCGCCGAGTTATGAGCCAAGAAATCTCTTCAACACGCCAGGAGCAGGAACTAGTAACCAGCCTGTATTAAACCAGATGGAGGCGCCGGGAACTGGAGCACCGTTTCAGCCACGCACGATGGACTCGCCTCGTCAGAACAACATTGTGCCACAGTATGTTCTGACACCCTTGGGGCATTATTCCAACCTGTTGGACAACATAGTGGCTGCCGCTTCACGATTGACAGCCCTCCCGACCGACGGCGAGTCACCAGTTGCGATTGAGGCACGACAGGCCAGAGAGCTCCTTCAAACAGCGTTAAACCAGTAGCAAGCTTATTCGCACAGTCGTGAGATGACTCATCCCACCCCCACCCGAGCCGGAGCTACAGCAGGCACGTTGAGGATGAACTGGCCGTGTCCAGCAGTGCACGTCGCCGTAATTCGCCGCGAGGACACAACCCGGCAGGTGGACGGGCTAATGCGCAGGATGTGGTGGATCATGGCCGTGCACGTCGAGAGGACGAATTAGCAGCTCTGCGTGGAGCTCGTCAACCTACTCCGGTTCACCCTACTGCTTCAGTAGAGCCAGGTGCGACATTCAGTTCTTTAGGGGTGCCGTGTCTCACCCCCGCTTTGCGTAATGTGCGGCTGCCGAAGGATTTTAAGGGCCCTCATAAGGTACCCAATTACACCGCCGATTTGCAACCAGAGGCATGGGTTGAAAGCTACAAGATGTCAATGGAGATGTTAGATGTGGATGAAGATGTGTGTGCTAAATACTTCAGCATGATGTTGGAAGGGATAACTCATACTTGGTTGAAGAGCTTACCAGCTAACTCTGTCGGATCATGGGCCGAGTTGAAGCACCGGTTTATCCAGAATTTTAAGGATACTTGTAAGCAGCCGATGTCAATTGTAGACCTGGCCGCTTGTGCCCAAGAGGATGGGGAGTCTACAACCCATTGGGTGAAGTGGGTCTCAGCTATTCTGCATTCATCGGATCGCATCAATGCAGATACCATGGTGTTAATGTTGGAGGGTAATTGCCGGTTTCTACCGCTCAAACAGAAGTTAGGAAGGCTCAAACGTCACTGCAATGATATGTCAACGCTTATGGCCGCTTTGGTTAAGTATGCCGATTCAGATAATACCAAAGACCCTGACTTAGAGGAGGACAAATCGAGGAAAGGAAAGAAAAACGGCAGCACCAAGGGGCGGCAGCATAACCCGGCAGGTCATGGGAATAATGGTAAACGCAAGGCCGACAATAGTTTGGACTTTGTGGCTAACACCAATGCTCAGGATAACGGTCAGCGCCGTAAGGGCAAGCAGCCCAAGAGGGGCGGAGGTTCAGGCCCCAATCTGGAGCGCCTATTAAATCAACCTTGTCCAAAGCATGGATCAAAGGAGAAGTTAGCGTCACATCTTTGGAAGGATTGTTATATCATGCGAGAATTCAAGAATTCCAATATGTTTCAGTATGACAATGGCCCGCCCGGCGGTTCGGGAGTTGGTTTTCACGGGCCGGGTTATGGAGGCGGCAGCTCTGGTTCAAGATTTCAGGGCAATCAAACCGGACACAACAACCAAGGGAACCAGGGCAACCATCAGGGGAACCAGCAGCAGCAGTCGGGTTACCAGAGCCGAAGCAGTTAAATAGTGGGCAGTATCATGTCTTCACCACTAGCTTGTGCAAGCGTGATCATAAGCTTCACAAGAGGGTTGTGAACTCTGTGGAACCGGCGGTGCCTCGGTATTTGCGCTAGTCTGAGCAACCCATTTTATGGAGTAGAGAGGCTCACCCACCCCGGGTTGACAATCCGGGTCATCTAGCCTTAGTGGTGGCACCTCAGGTTGGGGGGTATATGTTCACCAAGGTGCTCATGGATGGGGGAAGTAGTATCAACATTCTATATTATGATACCTTCCGTCGTATGGGGCTGACAGATAATAATCTTAAACTATCAAACACCGTTTTTCATGGTGTGGTGCCCGGTAAATCTGCATATCCAGTGGGCAAGATAGCCCTAGAGGTGGCTTTTGGAGATGATCATGATTCAAGATCAGAAACATTGACTTTGTGGTGGTAAAAATCAAAAGTCTGTATCACGCTCTGTTTGGGTGACCGGCTTACGCCAAGTTCATGGCGAGGCCGTGTTTTGTTTATCTGCAGCTTAAGATGCCAGGTCATAAGGGGACCATCATAGTACATGGGAGCAGGAAGATCGCTTTGGAATGTGAGGAAGGTGATGCGGCTTATGCTGAGTCGGTTTGTGCCACGGAAGAGCTGAAGTTTTACAAAGACAAGGTTGATCCGGCAGATATGACTTCTTTGAAAAAGCCAACAACGGAACACGATTCGGCATTGAAGTTTAAATCGGCCACAGATACTAAGATGGTTGATTTTGTTCCTGGCGATTCATCCAAGCAGTTCAGCATTAGCGCTAACCTGGATCCCAAATAGGAAAGCGCGCTCATCGAGTTCATCTGTGAGAACCGGGACATCTTTGCATGGAAGCCTTCTGACATGCCAGGTGTACCGAGGGAAATCGCTGAGCACACACTTAACATTGATCCTAAGTTTAACCGGTCAGACAGTTTCTCTGCCGCTTCAACGAAGAAAGGCGCAAGGCTATCGGTGAAGAGGTAGCTCGGTTGTTGGCCGCAGGGTTTATTGTGGAGGTCTTTCACCCGGAGTGGTTGGCTAATCCGGTGCTGGTTCTCAAGGAAAATGGCACTTGGCGTATGTGTGTGGACTACACAGACTTGAACAAGGCTTGCCTAGCAGATCCCTTTGCCCTCCCTCGTGTTGATCAGATTATTGATGCTACGGCGGGTTGTGACCGCTTGTGTTTTTTGGAAGCTTATTCTGGTTATCATCAGATCAAAATGGCAGTTGTCGATGTCAAAACCGGCGGATCTCGGGTAGGGGGTCCCGAACTGTGCGTCTAGGCGGATGGTAACAGGAGGCAGGGGAGACACGATGTTTACCCAGGTTCGGGCCCTCTTGATGGAGGTAACACCCTACATCATGCTTGATTATTCTTGATGATATGAGTAGTACAAGAGTTGATCTACCACGAGATCCAAGAGGCTAAACCCTAGAAGCTAGCCTATGGTATGATTGTTGTTGTTGGTCCTACGGACTAAACCCTCCGGTTTATATAGACACCAGAGGGGGCTAGGGTTACACAGAGTCGGTTACAAGGAAGGAGATCTACATATCCATAATGCCAAGCTTTCCTTCCACGCCAAGGAGAGTCCCATACGGACACGGGATGAAGTCTTCAATCTTGTATCTTCATTGTCCAATAGTCCGGCCAAAGGATATAATCCGGCTGTCCGGATACCCCCTAATCCTGGACTCCCTCAGTAGCCCCTGAACCAGGCTTCAATGACGATGAGTCCGGCGCGCAGATTGTCTTTGGCATTGCAAGGCGGGTTCCTCCTCCGAATACTTCATAGAAGATTTTGAACACGAGGATTGTGTCCATCTCTGCAAAACAAGTTCCACATACCACCATAGAGAGAATAATATTTCCATAAATCTAATCTACTGACATACCCCGTAGTGTGACATCATACCACAGCCAGGTCTTTATTCGAATCGTTTTTCATAACCAATCTCAACGTGTTTTGTGAGGCGGTTTCCTTGGCACGTCTTGTTGAAGCAGAGATCGTGTCCCCTTTATTACGAGATTCTCATCAATACGGACGTGGGTAACCCAACCGTGCCTATTGGTAGGACTCCTAGATCTTAGGCAAGTCCCAAACGGTCACGAGGAGGACGCTTGATATTCACCCTCTTTATAAAGGGGACAAGGCTTTTTCTTTTTTCCCTCTCATGCTCAATCAAATCCTTCCCCCGCCTCGAGTTCTAACACCCAAAACTCAGGTCAGGTGCTTCGGACCTTCAACTATGTCCGGAACCCACCTTCAAGGTCGGTGGATGCCTTCCTCCGTCACGGAGGAGGACATCAAGAGGTTGAGAGAGGCCAGATATCTGACCACCGAAATTTCGCATCAGCTGCCCGCCCGAGGGCAGGTCGTCCCTACTCCCGAACCCAACGAGAGTGTCGTGTTCATCTCCCACTTCCTTCGAGGACTAGGCCTCGCTCTGGATCCCTTTGTTAGGGGTCTTATGTTCTATTATGGGCTAGATTTTCATGATCTGGCCCCGGATTCATTTCTTCACATCTCGACATTTATCGTCGTATGTGAGGCCTTCCTCCGCATTACCCCTCACTTGAGCCTGTGGCTCAAGACCTTCGATGTGAAGCCGAAGATGATCGAGGGGCAGCACGTAGCGTGCGGAGGCGCTTTAATAAGCAAAATCGCTGATGCTCCATGGCCTGAGGGTTGCCTCCCAGAGGTGTCCGGATTGTGGCAGCGGGTGTGGTTCTACATCACAGCTCCCCGAAGTGTCAAGTGGGTAGCTGCCCCCACCTTTCACTCAGGCCCCCCACCACAACTGATGTCATGGATCAGCAGGGGGCTGAGCTGGGTCCAGCCAAGGACGTGCCAATACTGCCAAGCCGTATCCGAGATCTTCTTGAGAGAGATTTCAGTCTGGTTATGGTAGTGTAAGTTATACTAGTTCGTCAAGTCCAGCCTTACAAACGCCGGCCCCTTAGCATGTGGGAATTCAACCCGGAAGGACCGCGAGCTATTCAACATTTCCTCAGCATGACGCACGAAGAGATGTACAAATTGTTCTTCAGACCACAAATAATGTGTCCGGACATCACTGAGGATGCAGGTCTGAGCTGCAATCGCCCGGATACCCAAGTATGTAGCCCCGCATCCGAACACACTGTCCATTTATTTATAGCAACGTTGCCCTAAAAAAGCCGCTCTTTGTCCAGTATTGGATAGCGAAGGCAAAGTTGCTCAGGTGTCCGGGCCCCCTCCCGGAGACCTCACCAAATCACGTGCTAACCAGGATGCTGGAGAACGCACCTTATCAAGCGCCCTCAGGAGAGGATAAAGGGGGGAACAAGGAGGTTAGCGCCTCCACGAAGGAGGTTAGCCGGGGAGGAGGAACTGAAACTTCCTCTCCCCAGGGAAGGAAGAGAACCGCCTCTGAGGACCCGGAGACAATGGTCTCCAAACGGGAGAAGAAATCTCCGCCGGAGGGTCCTGCCCTGGGGGATACCCTGGCCGCACTATGCCCTCAAGGGGACCAGCCCTCCACCGAGGTGTAAGTAAAAGGGTACTTAATAATGAAAATATCCCGCTTTACCTCTGAGGAAAATAACCGAGGCATTTATCTTGCAGTTCGGATCTTAGCCCTTCTCAGCAGAGCTCGTCTTCGGGGGATCTTCTTCCAGAGATGATGGAGAGCGAAACGCCTCCCCCAGCCATACCGCCTCATGAGGCGAGCGACCCCGAGGTGTCGTCGCGGAGGGTTTCTCCTGAGCCGGCAAGGCCAAAAGGTAATCCTATGGCCACCCAAAGTCCTCTATATCCGGCTCTTGAAGAGGGCAATCGAAAGAGTCCGGCATCGTCTGGTGTATGGTCGGACGTACTGAGGGATCTGCTAGAGTAGGCGGCTATCTCAGAAGAGCACCACACGTTGATGGGTATGGTGATTGAAAGGATTTCGTCCGCCAAAAGCGGGTTGCATGAAGCCTATATGAGTCTACTGATGGGTTTTGAGGTACATGAAATGATGTACATTTTTGACAGTACCGCACATTTTTAGATGTGCCCTGTGTAGATAGTAGCCCTTGAGACTCTAGTTGTCATCGAAAACGGCGGCAAACAGAGGATAATAGTCCCAGGTAATAACCAGACCGCCTTTATGCGTAGGTGGTTGAAGCTTCGGTGGCTAGCCGGACTGATGGGTTTGCCGAACTAAAGCGGTAGCTGGATGCGGTAGATGCGGACATCGTGCTTGTCAACAAGCGGCCTGACGAGGCACAGGGTCAGTGATTTTTCTGGTGATCGTCACATAGTAATAGCAGCATGATGCCAGTACCTTTAATATGTTATGACTGCAGATGGAGCTGCCACCATGGAGACCCTTCGGGCGGAGCTTGCCCGAACCAAGGAGCAAGCAAGGAGTAGCAATGCGGCCGCTTTAAGGGCGGCCGAGGGTTTAAGGGCCGAACAGGCCGCGCATTGCGAGAGCAAAGAAAAAATTGCCCAGATGGCCGTGGAGTTAAAAGATGCTGTTGACCGCTACTGGCTTCTTGAAGAAGAAAACTGGGCGAAGGCGACGGACCTGGAGAAGGCCCGGGTGGCTGCCAAGGAAGCCCGCTACAAAACCAGAGCAACGAAGGAGGAGCTGAATCAAGCTGCGGATATCGTTTCTGGGAAGCCCTTCTTGTTGCGGACTTAGTTCGGAGATCCGAAATATGCTCCTCTAGACTGGCTATGGAGTTGTGCGGACGAGTACATGGATTTGGCTGCAAGTGCTGCTGATGCGGCCGAGTACTTCAAGGATCAGAAAGGTCCTGAGGTGGAGAAGCTGTTCTGGTCACAGTTTCATGCTCCAGTCCGTCTGCTGTTGCTGAATGAGCGATTGACCATTTGGGCCGAGCTCCATAGATTATCCGGACTTGCCATGAGGTCCGTTGTGGATCATCTATGGCCAGGAGGGCCCAGGCCGAATAACTACTTTAGCTTAGTGCAACAATTTGTAGGATCGAAAGTATGTCTAGAGGGGGGGTGATTAGACTACTTGACCAAATAAAAACTTAACCTTTTCCCAATTTTAGTTCTTGGCAGATTTTAGCTATTTTGGGACAAGTCAAGCAATCATCACATAATTCAAGCAAGCATGCAAAGAGTATATTGGCAGCGGAAAGTAAAGCATGCAACTTGCAAGAATGTAAAGGGAAGGGTTTGGAGAATTCAAACGCTATTGGAGACACGGATGTTTTTCCCGTGGTTCGGATAGGTGGTGCTATCCTACATCCACGTTGATGGAGACTTCAACCCACGAAGGGTAAACGGTTGCGCGAGTCCACACAGGGCTCCACCCAAGGGCAACGGTTGCGCGAGTCCACGAAGGGCTCCACCCACGAAGGTCCACGAAGAAGCAACCACCCACAACGGATCCATGAAGAAGCAACCTTGTCTATCCCACCATGGCAATGCCCACACAGGACTTGCCTCACTAGCGGTAGATCTTCACGAAGTAGGCGATTTCCTTGCCCTTACAAACTCCTTGGTCAACTCCACAATCTTGTCGGAGGCTCCCAAGTGACACCTAGCCAATCTAGGAGAACACCACTCTCCAAGAAGTAACAAATGGTGTGTAGGTAATGAACTCCTTGCTCTTGTGCTTCAAATGATAGTCTCCCCAACACTAAACTCTCTCTCATAGGATTTGGATTTGGTTGAAAGAAGATTTGAGTGGAAAGCAACTTGGGAAGGCTAGAGATCAAGATTCATATGTAGGAATGGAATGTCTTGGTCTCAACACATGAGTAGGTGGTTCTTTCTCAGAACATATGAGTTGAATGATGTGTGTGTTCTGATGGCTCTCTCACTAAATGAGAAGAAGGTGGAGGGGTATATATAGCCTCCCACACAAAATCCAACCGTTACACAGAGTTTTCCAATCTCGGTGGGACCGAATCAATAAACTCGGTCGGACTGAAAATGTAAACCTAGTGACCGTTAGTGATTTTCGGTGGGATTGACATGCAACTCGGTAGGACCGGTATGGTTAGGTTTGGGCATAACGTAATCTCGGTGAGACCGATTACACAAACTCGGTGAGACCGAATCTGGTAATTAGCTAACCAGAGAGTTGGTCAGGCAAACTCGGTGGGACCGATTTGCTCTTTCGGTGAGACCGAGTGGAACTCGGTGAGACCGAAAAGTTACAAAAGGGAAACACTGAGTTTACATTGCAATCTCGGTGGGACCGATTCGCTCTTTTGGTGGGATCGAAAAGTTACGAAAGGGAAACTGAGAGTTTGCAACCCCATCTCGGTGGAGACCGAGATCCTTATCGGTAGAACCGAATTGCTAGGGTTTGGCAGTGGCTAATGACAAGTGAAACTCAGTGGCGCCGGATAGGAAGAATCGGTAGGACCGAGTTTGGCTTAGGTTTAGGTCATATGTGGATATGGGAAAGTAGTTGAGGGTTTTGGAGCATATCACTAAGCACATGAAGCAAGAGGCTCATTAAGCAACACCTCATCCCTCCTTAATAGTATTGGCTTTTCCTAAAGACTCAATGTGATCTTGGATCACTAAAATATAAAATGAAGAGTCTTGAGCTTTTGAGCTTGAGCCAATCCTTTGTCCTTAGCATTTTGAGGGTTCCACTTTCACATCCATGCCATGCCAATCATTGAGCTTTCCTGAAATAATCATCTTGGAATAGCATTAGCTCAATGAGCTATATGTTGTTATGAATTACCAAAACCACCTAGGGATAGTTGCACTTTCAATCTCCCCCTTTTTGGTAATTGATGACAACATATAGATCAAAGCTTTGACAAAAGATAATAATCATGAAATATATCGTCGCTTTGAGAAGTATGTGATAAGTAAGAGCTCCCCCTAAATTTGTGCATATTTAAAATTTGCTTTGGACTGCAAATGCACAAAGAGTTAGAGTCATGGGTTACTCTTCCATGTCACATACATCTTGGTGGAGCGCTTAAAATGATAAGAATGAAATACATGCACTCATCACCAAGAATAATGAATGATCACATAAGATAGATAAGATAATAGCATTAAGCAAGCATTAGGTGTAGCTTATGATCAAACACATGATCATCAATGTCTCACAAATAAGGACGTAGTATCTCAAAAGCACACAAAAGCAAACAAGTGTTCGAAAAACCACCAAATAAAGCAAGAGAGAAAAGCAACACTCTCTCTCTCGAAGCCTATGATCTATACATCTTCTCCCCCTTTGGCAACAAGTTACCAAAAAGTTCCTAGAAAATGCATAGCACTAGATCGACGCTCAGGCTTGATCTTCAGGTGGTGGTGGAGTCCGGATCACTCCAAGGACGAAGGCTTCGGTAGATGCTGAAGTAGTCGCTGGAGTTGGAGCTGAAGTAGATGGTGGAGCTGAGGCTGTAGCTGGTGCTGAAGTGGTGGCTCTTGTGTCAGCAACTGGCACGGCAGATGACCTCGGGCCTCTTGGCACTCTGGAAAAGGCATGAGTAGTAGTCCTGCCTCTCCTCTCCTGCATGTCCTCCTAGAGCTACTCCACTGCAGACTGAACTTCCGTTACCTTGACATCCAAGTCATAGAACTTCTGTTCCATGATTCTCTCTAGGCTCTGCTGATTCTGAGTAAGGGTGGCCAGACTTTGCTCAATCCTCAGCGTGGATGCAATCAAGTAACCAAGCTGCTCTTGTTTGGTCTTCAAGAAGTATTTAGATGCCTCCTCTTGAGTAGGCATCTTGGCAGCTTTCTCCTTCCTCGCCTTCTCCTTCTTTGCAAATGCTTGGGCAGATGATGGATCATTCTCTGTCATCACAACTTCATTGTTCTCAAAATCTGGACGGATGGGCAAATGTTCCTTATCCAATAGATATATGCCCGTGCCCATCTTGGAGTTGATGAGCTCCTGAATCTGAAGGGCATATCCGCAACTCTCTTCTGATTTGCTGCAGTCCTCTTGATCGTTTCCACTATAGCTCATCACTTTGAACTTCCGAGGCACATCAAACACATGTAGTAAGTTGATAGCGGCCTCTGATCATCTTGTGATCTCCAACTTGGGCAGTAAGGTGTGCCTTAGTATCCAATTGATCGTCGGGAGTCCTGACAGAAGGTAATGCACAGAGCCAAACTTGAAGGTACAAGCTTCATTTGGGATCTCCTTGTACATATTGGACATGGAGTTGTGGTCCATCTTTTTCTGGCATAGATATCCAGTCTTCATCTTGCTCCTCTGGGGCATTAATGATCTGTGCCCACTCAGCCACTGTAGATTGGTACCTTGTACTCTCAGACATCCATGTGATCCTCCCATCTAGATAAAAGTGAGCCGTGGAGTAGAACTGCATGATAAGCTCCTCATTCCACTTTGTGAGCTTCTGCCCAACAAAAGTCAGCTACTCCACAAGCTATGAAGCTGTCTTGCACTCCGGGATAGTGCTCCTCATTGTCCTTGATGTATGTCCAATCAACCCAACGCATATCACAGACAATGGGCTTCTTATCTAGCAGCACAGTCTCATAGAAATCCTGCTGCTCCTTGGTGTGAAACCTGTAGTCCACGGCAGTCCTTCTCCTTGAAGCATATGGGTCTGCTTCTCTCCATTTCCTTAGCCCTGAATCTCTCCTGAGCTTCATGTCCTCAGCCACAGGATGAGCATCGTTGTGGTCTGGGATCTTGGGCTTTAGCTTCCTTAGGACATTTTCTTCTCTTCTTCAGCAACAGTCTCAGGCACTGGGGCCTTGTTCTTCTCAGCTTACAGAATGCTCCTTGTATTTCTCTGGGCTTTGGCTTTGGAGCTGACTTGGCCTTGGAAGTAGCTCCCCCTGATTTTATGGCATCTCCCATAAGTTTGGGTGCCTTGGGCGCTGGTGCAGCTGCCTCTTCTTCCTCTTCCTCTTCCATGATGGAAGCTTTGCCAAGCACTCTAGCTACAGTCTTCTTGACCCTTTCCTTTCTTTTCTTGCCCTCAGCTGCAACTGGCTCTTGGGGAGTGGGCTTCTCAGTTGAGGCTCTTGCCTTTGACATGGGCTGCCTGCCTGCTGGCCTTTTGCTTTTCAGGCCTGGCTTAGTGCCTTGAGCTGGCTCAACTCTCTTGGAAGTGGCCTCTTCCTTTGCCACATAGTCTCATCTTCGGAATCTGAAGTCTCTTCTTCCTTTGTCTCGTGGCAGCCTTTGGCAAGTTACTAGGAGTGCTCCTGCTGCCTTCATCAAATGAACTGGAGGGACTAGTGCCCTCATCATCACCACTTGCTGTCTGACAGATTTGGCTATCACTGTGATCAGACATGCTGCAAACTAACTGCTGACCCTGTGAATAGATTATAGAAGAGATAGAGTGGAGAGCATCACAAAATGTAGAGATTTTTGCAAAAAGAATGATCCAAAAACTTAGTTTTAGTTTCCCACTGAAATCATCTTGGATCGACTGATTTTCAAACTCGGTGAACCTAAACTTAGTTTTAGTTTTAGCGAGACCGATTATCGGTGAGACCGAATTGCTAAGGGTTTGGTAGTGGCTAATGACAGGTAAAGACTCAATGTGATCTTGGATCACTAAAATATAAAATGAAGAGTCTTGAGCTTTTGAGCTTGAGCCAATCCTTTGTCCTTAGCATTTTGGGGTTCCACTTTCACATCCATGCCATGCCAATCATTGAGCTTTCCTGAAATAATCATCTTGGAATAGCATTAGCTCAATGAGCTATATGTTGTTATGAATTACCAAAACCACCTAGGGATAGTTGCACTTTCACAATTCCTTGGTGCTGTGCCACGCAACGATGCTGTAAAGTGGTTGGCGTGCATTGAAGGCTCGCGGATGGCCCTTGCTCGCATCAAAACATACTGGGCGGAGATGGATGCCACCATTGTTGCGGCACAGTGTTTGGCCATAGGTCGAGTGGCTGCCGAGCACTACTTTGAAGAAGTTCTTGAAGGCGCTTGTTCGATAGAGGCTCAGTGCTCGAAGAATATTATGTTTAAGTGACATGTATTCCCATTGTAAAAACAATGTTTTATTGAGTTTATCAAGGCTTTATTTATACTTTTGCCCGAAAGTACTATGATGCCTCATGTGCGGCCGTTTATGTATATATGTATATAACCTGAAAGATGGCAGTCATCGACTTCAGCCCCCACGCATATAATGCGGGGGTGCTCGCTGAAGACGCATGTTCACACTTGATCCAACGTCTTGGTCCATTAAGGAGGTGTTAGCGCAGCAAACTAGGCGATCGAACTATAATGCTTTAACACTTTCACTTAGGCAGAGGAGTTTGACAGTGGGGCTACTATGTAGCCCCTGGTGGCTCCGCGCTCATCCGAATTCGGGGCGCGTACATGCCTGTCCGGGAAACGGTCCTTCGTTAAGGCGGAGGAATCCCGAAGATTCCGCTAGGTCATCGAGTGGTTGACCAGTCTCACGCTATATCATGACAGTCAGTTTTCGGCTTTCTCTAGTGAGGTGCTCGTCCGGATGAACCAGGGCACAATCGCAGTAGTTCTCCTGGTGCCGCCCTAGCCGATAGAGCGGAACGTAAGGCAGCAATACGTAGGAGCCGGGCAAACCCAACATTTGACCAAATACATGATTCGGAGCTGATGCATATAAGGTCAAACTCGCGACGCCGAATACTCCCTAAGGTATTCGGTCTTTATGATGTAAACCGGGCTTAAACAGTGCCCTTTGTAATAAGCCCCTGGAGTCCAGGTACGTGCAATATTGTGACGTGGCCACATGCCAATACATCAGCATCCTTCTCAATTGTACTGAGAATCCGGGGGATGTGTATCAACAAGAGACAGTAAAAAGGTTTACGCAGGGTCTTAATCTAAAAAGAATCCTTGGAACGGGTCCCTGCTGCACATCTGCGCATGTGTCTCCGTTGTGCCGTCTCCTGGCTGGGTGTAGCACGATGGTCATCTGTAAAAGAGAGGAACTTAGTTGAAAAGTTGTCGTGCAAAAAGGTAGGTTATACTAAATAAACCATGTACAGTTCAAGATGAGTAAAGTTGAGGCTAATTGTCACTTGTTTACACGCGTTGAGCCCCTTGTATTGTTATAGGGGTATAGTCATCAAACCTGTATCAATTATATATAACTGCACCGAACTCGTCTAACCGTGTCCGTGGTCTTAACGACCTGTCAGATGGTCTAGTTGGTGAGGCCATTTAGTGTGCGGCTGCCAAGGTGGCCGCACGGTCTTCTGCGCGCAAGGAGCGCTCAATATTTCCATTTACTGTAATGATGCCACGTGGACCGGGCATCTTAAGCATGAGAGAAGCGTAATGCGGTGTTGCGTTAAAGCGAGCGAAAGCTTCACGTCCAAGTAGTGCTTGATAGCCACTTTGGAACGGAGCAATTTGGAAGGTTAAATTTTCGTTGCAGAAGTTATCGGGAAAGCCGAATATAACCTCTAGTAGCAGGGAGCCCGTGCAATGGGCTTCTGGGCCTGGTGTTACTCCTTTAAAGGTAGTATTGCTATGGCTAATTTTTGTTGGGTCTATCCCCATTTTGCGGACTGTGTCCTGATATATCAGGTTTAAACTACTGCCGCCGTCCATCAGGACTCGTGTGAAGTGGTATCCGTCAAGTATCGGGTCTAACACCAAGGCAGCCCATCCTGCATGCCGGATACTTGCCGAGTAATCCCGATGGTCAAAGGTGGTCGGTTGGGACGACCAGTGGCAGAACTCCGCAGTGATAGGCCCAGGGGCATGTGTCTCCATGAGTGCCGCTTTGTTTCTCCTCTTTATCACGTGTAACATGTTGACTCTTTTGACTTCTGGTGGGAATTTCTTCTGTTCCCTAGTGCTTTGCTTGCGAAGCTCGTCCTCGTCTTTGCTTGGTGTATCCTGCCCCTTGTGTTTGGTGTTGAGCTTGCCGGACTGCTTGAAGACCCAACATTCTCTATGGGTATGATTTGCAGGTTTATCAGGGGTGCTGTGGATCTGACATATTTTGTCCAGAATCTTGTTTAGGATGGATAGTTCATCTCTGTTGCCTTTGGAGGGCAACTTTTGCTCACCTGGCCGAGAGCTTCTGAATCTGGCATTTACCGCCGTGCTCTTCGGCCTGTCTTCTTTATTCTGGCGCTTGTTTTTGCCGCATCATGGCTTCCCGTTTCCGTCCCTGACTTCGGATGTACTTGGGTCGCTGGTGCTACATCAGGCTAACCAGTTGTCCTCGCCCGCGCAAAAGCGGGTCATGGGGCTTGTTAATGCTGCCATTGTTCTCGGCTTTTCTTGGCCGAGGTGTCTGGCAAGCCATTCGTCTCGAACGCTGTGCTTGAAAGCTGCTAAGGCTTCGGCATCCGGACAGTCGACTATTTGGTTCTTTTTAATGAGAAACTTGTTCCAAAGCTTTCGGGCTGACTCTCTGGGTTGTTGAGTTATATGACTTAAATCGTCTGCATCCAGTGGTCGGACGTAGGTCCCTTGAAAATTGGCCCGAAAAGCATCTTCGAGCTCTTCCCAGCTTCCGATGGAGTTTTCGGGGAGCCTTTTAAGCCAGTGCCGAGCTGGCCCTTTGAGCTTGAGGGGTAAGTACTTGATGGCGTGGAGATCATCTCCTCGAGCCATGTGGATATGGAGGATTTTGTCCTCAATCCAGACCCCAGGGTCTGTCGTTCTGTCGTACGCATCTATGTTTACGGGTTTGAATCCCCCTGGAAATTCATGGTCCAGCACCTTGTCGGTGAAACATAGGGGGTGTGCGGCACCCCTGTATTTGGGTGTACCGTGGTGTTTGGATTTTTGTTGTGTTGCATTGCGTGCTGGAGCGCGCTTGCTTGGCCCATAGAAGGATCTGGTTGCGCCGTCCTTTTGATGCGAGCCCTCACGTGGATCGCATACTAGCTTGTGTGCGGCGTCATTTGCCGCTCTATGTTGGCCACGAGGTCATCTATCCGACCGGATGGCTGTTTAGTTTTTTGATTGCGGGGGATCTAAGCCTCCTCATCGAATTCCGGTAGCAGCTTTCGCTTCGGGTAGCTTTTTGTGTGGCGACTACCACCGTACTTTGCTGCAGTATTGAGTACTTTACTCCATCTAATTCTGAGTGTGTCTTGTACAGCACTGAGCCTTTGCTTCTGCTTTTTCAGACTCCTCGCAGTGGCGACAAGCCTTTGATGGGTATTCTGTTGCTCCGGGTGCCTGTTTGGTGTGATGTCATCCGAACAGTTATCTTCACCGGAGACGGGTTGTTTGGTTTGATTCTCCATGTTGCTGTGGTCGGACGGTGTTTCAATGCCGTGTTTGTCGTCCGCTGGCACACCCTACTCTATCGCTGGGTCTGTATGATCGATGTTTCTGCCGAGGCGGGATTTGGAGCGGCGCTTACGCCACCGCTTTGACTGCTTCTCGAGGGAACGATCCTTCGCTGCGTCCTTCCATTCCTCGTCGTCATTTTCTTTGGGTGTTTCCACCATGTATACATCATATGATGAAGTGGCCGTCCAGTGCCCTATGGGCAATGGCTCCTGTTCATCTCCTGCATCGTCGTCCATACCGTCGATGTCTTCGGAGTCGATGTCGACCATGTCGGTCAAATCATCGACAGTGTCTACTAAGTGGGTGGTGGGTTGGGGACGAATTTCTTCGTCATACGCATCCCAATTCTGTCGGGCATAGTTCGGCCAGGAGTCTCCTGATAAGGAGAGTGACCTTAATGAGGTCAGTATGTCGCCGAAGGGCGAGTGCTGAAAGATATCCGCTGTCAGGACCGGATTTTCAGGGTATTAATTTCCTAGAAAATGGCCCTTGTGCTCACCAGCCCCAGGATTACTGTTAGCTGATGAGACACCAACTTGATACCGAAACTCCAAGCAAAATACAAAATGTGTAATACAAGACCATTTTGGCCTATGAGTACAACAAATGCTTTCTAGTGGTTGATGGCGGAAGCGGTTTGTGGTACATCAGCGTCTATGGGACTCCATTTCCCACAGGAACAGCTGACCAGGATAACTCCTATCCTCGCGAGGCTGCTATCACCATTGCGTAGGTTTCGGGGCTATCATCACGACGCTCCTCTCCATGCAAGAAATCTGGCCAAGACAATAGCCAGGGACAAGACAGTGAGTACTTTGAATGTACTCACAAACATTATGAACACAGGTATAATACAACAATTGATAATCATGCTCTGAAATATTTTATGATCACAACGTCAGTCACCAAATAAGAATCCATGATGCACGCAAGCAGGTTATTCATATACAACATGAATATGCAATAAGAGAGTAGAAATAGAATGCACCGATCGGGTGTCTGAAGCGACGCCTCGAAAGGATATTAATATAAAGCATGCATCAATCGGGCGTCTGAGCGACGTCACGTAAAGGGCTTGTAAAGGAAATAAGTAGCAAACATGCCACAGTCGGGCGTCTGTGCGACACCACATAAAGGGCTTATAGAGTAAGTAAATAACAGGCATGCCACAGTCGGGCGTCTCAGCGACACCACATAAACGGCTTATAAAGTAAATGAATAATAAGCATGCCATAGTCGGGCGTCTCCGCGACACCGCATAAAGGGCTTATATGAGAGTAGTCACAGTGAATATCCAGGAGGTAGAACCGTCCTAGGGATACTCAATAATTCAAATAATGTAAATGGTTAGTCCATAATAATAGTAATCATAATCATCATAAGTCACAAATCATGATCCATGTTCTGGTTTAGCAGTTTTTCCTCCGAAGACCGACACTAAGACCGACACTTGACCCATCCCAGACTTTAGTCCTTAACCATGGGCACGGCAATTCGAATAGATATAATGTATGCAGAGGGTGTACTCTTTACCCACGAGTAGCGGATTCCTTTAGTCCATCGGGACTAATTTCCGTCTACGATCTTTTAATTGAAAACACACTTGACCGCACACACCAGCCTAACTTACTAGTGCCTGGAATCACCCATGACACCCGTTAAGCAAAACTCTAAGTGGGGAGGCTACAACCTTGACTAGCATGGGATCACAAAATTTATAACGCGCGCAAACTAGGGGAGCTACCCCTCGGCTCCAACCGGAAATACCCATGCCCCCGGACCAGGTGGCATGCCTACCGGATGCAGCCGGTATCTTCCACCATGGCCTCTCTGTATGGTGTGTTCTAGTAAGGGGTTGACAACTTATTGAACTGTACCCTACCTATGGCAGGGATGAATGGTAGTACGAACAAGCATGGGGGTTACTGGAACAAGACTCAATCTATGGTCGACTTAGGAGGTTAAAGCATTTCCTGCATGATAAGCATAAGAAATCTATTTCACACCAATCAAACAGAACCACCACTCATCATACCTCACCATGCCTTAACGGACAGAACCGTCTAAGAACTAAAGACAAGCTCGTGTCTACCCAAGACAGAGACTTTCCTGGATTCCTTCCGGTAGACGTGAAAGGTATACGAGGGTGTTTATTATCAGAAGCATATGAAAATCCCAACAGCAAGGAATCATCATTATGCACTCGTGAATATGATCATAGCACCACATAAAATACCGAATACTTCACGTCAAGGTGGTGTCATATTTGCATCAAGCGACACACAACAAATATTATGCCAGGGTTCAGAATGCTTGCCTTCAAGAGTATGCAAGTGGGGTGCATTATTTTGAAAGTTGCCTCCCTCTCCAAAATCCTATTTAATAAAAATTCAAATTAACACATAGTTTCAAAACAGTACAAAAAAGTTGCTTGGAAATTTTTCAAATAAATATGAAAATAAACCAGACAAAATTTGAGAAACAACAGAAAAAGAATCAAATCAATTGGACCTATATTTAAAAAGTTATAGCCAGTCAAAGTTTAGTCAAAATATGTTTAATAAAAATCAGAAAAAGAAAACGTTTCGGGGAGCTTACGCTTTTCTTTTTGCGAAGACGTATTCGGTGGAGTACGCTTCCACTTTAACCAGCGCGGGCCGTCGCTGTGTCGCTGACAGTGGGTCCCTTGGGCCCACTGGTCAGGTTTGACCAGTCGCGCGCGCCTCCTTCCTCCTCTGTCCGAGCGGAGGCGGAGCTCTCGCGACCAACACCGAAGATTGGCGGCTCCTCGCGGGGCTCCGGCGGCGGGAACAGGTTCACCGCACTAGGACGATCCTCCCGGTGGTCGAGAGGGTCGCGGGGATGAAGAGGATCGCCGACGGCGAGCTCCGCGGCGGACGGTGGCTTCAGGAACAATTGGGGGCTTGGGCTACGGTGGCTCCCGGTCGAGGCTGTGGTGTTGGGTGGCTCCGTACGGTCAAGGGGGAGCCGGACGGTGGCGCTGGAAGGATTGGCGAAGAGGCCTGCGCGCGACGCATCGACACCTGAGCGTGGCGGCGGCCGAAACCTTGGCCGGAGACGAGGAACGAGGCCTCCCGCATCCGTCCGACATAGACTGGCTTGTGGGACGTGCTTAATAAGGTTGGCCTGAGGTCTGGACGAGCCGCTCGCGGCCCACCTTTTATAAGGCAGATAGGCGGCCGGGGGATAAGATCGTCGGCTTCCTTCGTCCTGTTGCCAAGGGGGCGCGTGGCGGCGGCGGGCGCGTGGCGGACGTGCTCGCGGATAAGCTCGGGTTGTTCAGGGGCGAGCTAGCGTGCGGCTGTGGCTCAGGCGGCGCCGTCGATGGTAGAGGCTGTCAGAGCGGTGGTGGCGGCTTGCGGTGGTGGCGCTGTGGGGTGCCAGGAGGTGGCCAGGGCTGCTCTGCGATGAGGGAGGGGTCGGGGCAAGATGGATGTGAGTGGGAAAAGATCAGAACGGGCGCGGGGAGGCGGCAGCGGGACGCGGCGACTCGGGCGCACACACATGCAAAACGCGCGCTCTGGCCGCGCCCAGAGCACGCACGCCATGTGTTCGGCAAAATGCCAAGGCATGCCAGGACGCTTGGATGAGGCTGGTAGTTAACAGGTTTAGGTTAGTGGAGGCTAGGAGATTAGTGGACATGCTGGTTAGTCAAAGCAAGCAGGTCCAACGTGCAAACTAAAAACTATGCCAAATCTGGCCATGCACACAAGGTGTTTGACAGAATGCCAGGGACTTCTAGGCATCTCCTTTGCTGGCAAAAAACTCCAGATCATAGTCTCTTTAGATGATAAAGAGGGTGGCAAGGTTAGTTTGACACAAACAAAAACTTCCTAGTGCAAGTTTTTGAGAAAACCAAATCTGGACAGAAAATAAAGGCTATTATTGCATGGACCAAAAATACTCCAACGGGTCCAATCTACTGGACTTAAGGGCTTGGTAGGGTGGACTATAAGCAGGAAAGATCTCATGGGCACTAGAGCAAAACAAAATAGAGTGGCAGTAGAAAATACCAAACCGGACCAGAGAGCAAAAGAGGACGATTTGCTCAAATTTTTCAAAGAACACCAATGGGTTTTTGCATAAAGTGGAATTATACACTACTACTAACATCCCCTAATTTTGGTGGAACCTTTAAAGAAATATTTAAATAGGTTGTAGTGCAAATTACAAATTGGACCAGATTTGAAAACTTGGGGTAGCGCTCAAAATTTCCAAATGACTAAAAGAGGTTTTTGCATAAAAGTGATTTGGGAACATCACATGACATCCCCAAATTTGGGTGGGGATTTTAGAGCAGTATTTGAAAGGGTTGTAGTGCAAATGGAACCCTAAAACTTATGAAAAATCACTTTAAAAGAAATAAAGCTCAGGAAAAATAATTGTAGAAATAATTCCACTTATAAAAAGAAATGGTCTTGGGAAGATATACAAGTCCAACAATATTTTTGAAAGGTTTCCACTTGGGGTGAATACTCCACAATTTAGGAGACAAGAGTGGCTCTGAATTAAAAGAAAATCCAGAAAACAAAAATTTAATTTACCATGGCAAAATTTTAATTAATAAATCATGGTTAAATTTTTGGGGTGTTACAACACTACCCCCCTTAAGAAAAATCTCGTCCTCGAGATTTGCTAAGGGTTGTTTTGAAAAGAAAAACTCCTACTATCTCAAAGTAATATCACAAAAATAACCATCCTACCCATGCAATAAAATGTGGCTACAGTGAATGGGCAAATAAGTGGTGTAAAACTACAGTGTAGAATACTCGCGCTGCGTGGAAAAATCCATGGTTGGGGAAAACGAGAAATTACTACTTTTGGTTATAGTAAATTTAGAATAAACTTCTAAATTTCTAAGATACGCTGGTCGTACCCGAGAGCACAGTCCTCTCTCTGGCTGACAGATGGAGCCACGGCCCACTGTCAGTCTCTTCTTCTACCTCTGGCTCTCTCTTCTTCCTCTCTCTCGCGCGTTTTCCCGCGCTTTCTCCACCGGCGACGTCTAGCGCGTAGGGCATCTAGGCTGTACTACGGTAGTGCGCGGCGTGCTAGCTACCGGTGCAGCGTGCACTCACCTCGTGGGCCAGTGCGCTGTCGGCACTGCTCACGGATTCGTCTCCGAACACCGGCGATCGAGCGACGAGCGGCGTTGGTCGACTTCTCCCACCGTACACCGATCTCGAGCTATAAAATGACCAAGGTGCTCCTTTCTTCTTCCTCACACCTGGCCTCGCTTCTCCTTCTCCTTCCTTCTCCTCCATTTCCGTTTGCAGGAGCTCGAGACGAGGCTCTAATGGCGGAGGTGATGCTGGACTGGTACATGATCCTGGTGTGCGTAGGGTTGGCGGCATTGCTGGGGTTCTCCGTGCTCTTGTGCGCGATGATCCTCGATGATCGTCGTCATGCTGCTGCTCGAGTGTTAGCTCTCCGCTGTGGCGGTGATCATGAGGATTAGGTGCTGGTGTCGGGTGCTAACTATTGTCAGTGTGCTGTAGGCAACTTGCACCCGAATAATTACCCACAAATCTCTCCTTCAGAGACTGTGGTGTGCAAGGGGGATGATCAGTTAGGTGCACATGGATTTGCAATTAGTGCACGTGGTCGAGTGGTTGGGGTTGTGAGTCTGCTGTCGTGGTGCTGCGTGAATAAAAATCTATGTCGTGAAGAGACATATGCTGTAACAACTCAGGGAAAAATCTCACTTCAGAATTTATCGAGAGTGAAATTAGTTAACCAAAATTAACATCAGTAAAAACTACTCACATTAATTGAAACCAAATATTTGATCCATCACCCAAATTTAGGATACCACACATATGTTGCAACACATAAATAAGTGTAACGCCCCAAGACTGGAGCTGCAGATGCCTTCCAGGGTTTTCGGGTTTCGTCGTGTGATTTGTTTGGTTCATTGCATTCATCATTGCATCCGGTGCATTGCATCATGTCATCATGCCATCATGTCATTTAATTTTCTTAACTCAACTAAACAAATGGCATGGATCTTTGATCCATTTAAATCGAGTGAATTCACATGGTTGGTTTTATAGTGGTCTCGTTGTGTCTTAAAGAGTCCTTGGCTATGCCGACTCGGGGACGCTTCATATGTCATGTGCACTGCCTTGTACATGATGGTGCTGTACGATCGAGCCCGTGTAGGCCCCACCACAAAAACTTCGGACAAAATCTCTATCATATGTTTGTTCTGGCTTATTCTGCAAGCCAATCCTTTGTTTTGTTTTTTGAGTTGTGGTATTCGAGTTGCTTCGAAGTCAAATGTTGATTCCATACCTTCTCTAAGGTTGTTCTCATACTCCTATGCGAATACTAATCCTTCAGGATAATCGAGATTGTCATGTAAATCCTTTTCAACCGGTGTTGTTTCTTTTAAGTGGATCCGATCTTTTTCAACATCCGCAAGTTCAATTCTAAGCTTTCTCTCAACGGTGTTCGTTTCATCCATCCCAAGTTGCCTTTGTTTTTCCCGCCCACCCACCCTTTTTCCTCAAGGACTAAGATTTCTTTATCAAGTATCCTTTTATTCTTATGAAGTCTTCCTCTTCCTTTTCCATCAATATTCTTATCCGGTGATTCTCATGAAGAGTCTAACGGAGATTCAAGTTCATCATTCTTCGTGCTTTTTCTTCTCCGGTGGTTTCAAGTCAAGCTTTGTTGATCATATCGTTTCCTCGTTTCAATGCTTACTTATGCCAGTGCACCTCTTAATCTTCCCCACTTGCCATTCAATTGTTCCGGAGTGCTGAAGATATCTCGAAGATTCATGTTCTCCACTCTACATTCGTTCAAGCTCTTTCGAGGATGTTATCACATTCAAGTCATCTAATTCAACCGGTGCTTTCTCCTTTTTAAGTAATCTTTTCAACGGTGTTTCTTTTGAGTGGGCCCTAACCCACAGGTCTTTTCCCAGGATCTTACTTGACTCTTCTAATTCTCCCGGAGATATCCTTAAAATTCTTTTCGAAGTTTGACGTAAGAATGAATTGCCATCAGTCAGATGTCCTCCCCTAAGATCTTTCAAATTCTTTTCATCGTTGGCTCAACCTTTCCATTATTCATTCTAGAGTGCCTCAACAATTCACGGTGGTGTTTCTCGCCGTCATTTGAAGACCGAAGAAGTTTTTCTCTTAATCTTGCTCCATTCTCTTCAAGATTCGTGATTCTAGATTGTTGCCATCCTCTCATAATTTTTTTGATTGTGAGAATTCTTTTCACCCATTCGGAGTAATTCAGAGTATTTTCAGTTTGATTCTCCGGAGCCCATCATCTCATAATTATTCATTCTCAGCTTTCAGCTATCATTCTCCAAATTTTACCGGTGCTTCGTTCAAGTGATCTTTAATTGGCTCGTGATCTCTTCGTTCTCATGTATCTAAATCCTCTCAAGCATCTTCGTGTATTTGCTAATTCTTCCCGGTGTTTCTTTATCTTTACTTCGTTCATTTTCAATTCTTACGATGGTTTTCTATAGATTCTCTTCCATGGTTATCATATTAATTCTTTCGTTCTTTCAAATCCTACCGGTGGATCATCGAAGACCTCTTCAAGTTGGCGCGATATCTATCTTAATCCTTTCTACGAGAATAAGTAGTATGCCAAATCCGTTGTTTGTCATCAATTTAATTGGTGAAGGATACGCATAACGTAATTCTTGTTCTTCTTCATCCAAGTGATTAATTCCTTATTCCGAAGGTTCATCAAATTCCTGATTTCAATTGTGTCATCTTCTGTTTTTCCCGGAGTTCCAAGCTCTCGCAATTACATCACCATGGAGATTCATTTAAATCATTGCAAGGCTTCAACCTTATTCTTTTCATCCTCCATTTCGATTGATCATTTCTTTTATTACCGGAGTTCTCATGAAGGCTCTACAAGATGGTTCATCAAGGATTTAATTATTTATCGAAGTGTTCATCGAGATTCTTTTTAGAGGAGCTCAAGTATTCTTTATCTTGCATTGTAAAGTGCAATTCTTTCAACCGTATCATTTCAAGTGGTATTATGTCATTCTTGATAATTTGAGTTCACGTTTCAGGATTCACATGTTGTTAAGATTGAGGTCTTTTAAATCCATCAATCTCGTCATTGGAGTTATCTTGTGTCATGTTTCACCTAAAACCTTCCCTAAGGATTGTTGCTATTTATGGTGCTTTTAAATGACCCACGTTCTTCTTTTATCCTTCTGGTGAACAAGTTTCTCGTATTCTTGTTCATATCAATCCAATTCTTTTTCCGTAAGTGGGAGAATTTCACCTCATAGTTTTGAGTTGTTCTCCATAAGCCCACTACAAGCTTACTCTTTTCGTTGTTGGTTTTTTCCAACAACTCCGTTCGACCCTTCTCCTAAGGATGCATTTTCAATCTCTTTTGTGGCAGAAGCTGGCATTTTCTTCTCCATTCCTTTCTTTCAATTATCTATCTTCTATTTCTTTTGTTCCGGATGCATTGTGATGTTGCTCTCTTCAACACTTCTTATTGTTCTTGTATGGACCTTGTTCTTTTCCTTGCTTATCCCTTCTAAACCGAAGTTCTACCCAAATCGGTTCTTTCCTTTCCTCTTTTCCAACGGAGTGTTTTCAACTTTGTTCATCTTCGTGGCATTCCTCCTTTCTTTTGTTCAACCTCGCAAGGTTCTTTGGCTTCATTCGTTTGTCAAAGAAGCAACTTAGCTTTACCTCTTCTCTTTCTCTTCCGTTTTTTCCCTCCGGTGCCATCCTAGATCTCGGGATGAGATCCTCTCGTAGTGGTGGAGTGTTGTAACGCCCCAAGACCGGAGCTGCAGATGCCTTCCAGGGTTTCCGGGTTTCGTCGTGTGATTTTTTTGGTTCATTGCATTCATCATTGCATCCGATGCATTGCATCATGTCATCATGCCATCATGTCATTTAATTTTCTTAACTCAACTAAACAAATGGCATGGATCTTTGATCCATTTAAATCGAGTGAATTCACATGGTGATTCTCTTTACAACTTATCCTCTCGATATTTAGAGAGCTATAGTAAATATTCGAATTATGTGGAATTACCATCACACACTTGCAAATATTTTCCCCATGCCTTCGTCCCATTTTTTCCCTTCTCTATTAATGTCCATTCTTTTCCTATAAATTCTAGACTGTGCTAGGATCACCTCCTCCAAATTTCAGATCCTTTGAACTTGTTTTGGTTGGATTCAAAAATAGCTCAAGTTTGAATCTAATTCAAACTTGAATTATTTTTCTATCTCTAAAATATTGCCAAACCATGTAATTATTTGGGCAAAGTTTCGGCGCTCTAAGAATATTTTATTTCCTGAAATATTCTTTCCCTAACCCTCCTTTATTTTTTTCTTCTCTCTAGTTGTTTTTTTCTGTTAAAGCAAATTAGAGAGGTGTAGGAGAGAGTAGCCCAGCCCAGGCCGGCCTCCCTGGGTCTCCCTAGGCCAAACTCTAGGCCGGCCCTTTAGGCTCAGCCAGCCCACCACCAAACCAACCTAAGGCAAAGGCCCAGCCGCACCCACCTAAACCCTAGCGCGACTCCCTTCTCCCTCTCATTTTTCCCCTCCCGCCGCCAGGAGAGACCCCGCGCTCGATCCCATCTTCCCCCTCGCTCAGCTCTGCTCGATCTCCCTGTCCCTCTCGTTTTTCCCCGCGCCGCCACTCACTCACATGCACGCATCGCTAGGGAGTGCAGACCCCCTCGCTCGTCCTCCTCCAGACCTCGTCGCCCTCTCCTCCTGCCTGTGCTCTGTCTCCCGGCCACCAGGAGCTCGAGACGCCGCCGCCCCTCACCGGATCCTGCAGACCCCACGCCATCCTCTCCTCCGCTCCTTCTTTGTCCTCCCATGCGAGCTGCCGCAGAGCCGCATCTCCGCTACGCCAACGCCACGGCCTCGCGGCCGAGTCCTCCCCGCGCCTCCACCCGAGGGGCCAACTCCGGCGGCCCCGGCGCCCGCGTCATGCCGCCGTCAGCTCCCAAGTACCCCACAGCAGTGTCCGACCCCACGCTCGTCTCCTCGCCAGTGACCAGGCGCCACCAGCTACTCCGGCATGCCTCTGCTCCCTTCTCCTCGCTGTGGTTCCCGACCAGTGCCAGCCTCCTTCCTCCTGCCTGTGCCTTTCCTTTCGCCCATGCCTTTGTCGTGCGAGAACGTGAGGAAGACGACCGGCGCCAAGTCCTGATCGAGCACCTGCCTGCGTTGCTGCGTCGGTGCACCACGTCGCCGCTCGTTGCCTGCCAAGAACGCCTCCACCGGAGACCGCCAAGACAGTCCAGGATTTGCCAAGTACCACGCCGTCGGTGTCCCTCCAAGTGTGATGTTGGAACATGCATGACTACGCGGATTCGCCAAGTACCACGATGCTCGAAGACCTCGGATTCACCAAGTTCCCACGACGATGAGTGTGACCCTTTGGATGTGCCAAGTTCGTCTACATGAAAATGCCAAGTACCACTCATGTCGGCAGGAACCGCAAGTCGGACCCCGAACGATCGATGTCTCGTGGACCGTGTACAAATACCGTCGCTCCGAAGACGTTGGAGTCATCAAGTACCTCTCCGAACGAACATGAACGACTACTTCCACTACCGCCGTCGCGAGAACGCCTACTTCCCTCTACGAACTTGATCCGTCCCGTTTGCACGCTCCGAAGGTATAACCCCGAGACAACGCCCGTGGACCGACTGCTTGTGTTGTATGAGCTGCATGGTTGGTTGTTGTTTACGCTCGTGAACCATAGTTGTTCCTCCTCGTTGCCATGCCGTCGACACGTGGGAACCCGGTAACCGGGAGCACCCCATCGTTCTTCGCATGACACGCTCCTGTCACACTTGTTCTTTTCCACCGGCATCTCAATCGAGTTTCCGGAACCGGAACATTGTCGTGGAACTGTTTCCGTTATCGTCGCCGTGGCATCCTTTCTTTCCGCCACGATGACATATGCTCCATATAATGCTCTTATCAACATTTTCTTTAAAACTTGCATAAAGCTTGCCCATGTCATCCGCATCATAATAACAACAATTAAAATGATTAAAAGTGTTGTTAGCTTAAATTACTAAATGCACATGAGGAGTTTCTGGACTTGTTGTTTTGTGGTTCCGGCCTCATTTAAACTTGCCCAGTTAGATAGTTTCATTATGTTTCACCTCTTGCCATGTTTAACAACATTTAATATTGTTGGGTACCTAAACGAGAGAGAACTAAATAATTATTGTGGTGTCCGTCAATATGCAACTCGTTGCATATTCAGCTCCACTTAATTTGTAGTTTTGTTTGTGTACTTTGTCATGCCATGCATATTTAAACCGGTCATGCATCATACTTGATTGTGCATCATGCCATGTTGTTGTAGTGGTTGTTGACCATGTTGTGTGCTTCTTTGCGGTGTTGCTTCTTCGGGTTGGTTCCGATAACGTCGTGTTTGTGAGGACCCGTTCGTCTACGTCCATTTGTCTTCTTCATGGACTCGTTCTTCTTCCTTGCGGGATTTCAGGCAAGATGACCATACCCTCGAAATCACTTCTATCTTTGCCTGCTTAGTTGCTCGCTCTTTTGCTATGCCTATGCTGCGATACCTACC
>NC_053028.1:641452679-641541986 GCF_003073215.2 Triticum urartu | reverse complement strand
CTAGAAAGGTATGCTCCAAGCGCCCAATACATATACGGTGTCCATGAAAGTGCACAATTTCGTGCAAAAAATTAACTAATGACATACATGCATGAACTGATGATGTGGCATGAGATTGCTGCATGGACACACTAATACAAAATGTAGCTTTTTACTTACATGCATGGCATGCTGATGTGGCTTTGTTGCATTCCTAGGAAAATAGGTAATGGGCTTAGTGCATGTCACCGTTAAATGCAATGCGATTTAAAACTCGCTTAGAATGCACTATTGCATGTTGCATGGTAGAAGGTTCTCATGAATATATCGGATGGATGCTAGTGCACCAAGTTAGTAAATCTAACGGTTACAAAAAAAAAAATTATGATGTGGAAGTATGCATGTTGACATGTAGGATATGTAGTGGGTTGTACTTATTTAGGAATCGAGGAAACAGGAGGACTAACAGTTAGGATGTACAAAATTATGGATAGATCAAAACCTGATGAAAACCTATGGATAATAATTCACCAAGGTGGGAGTTCCAAGTATAACACGATTGACCTGTGAAGAAGTGAACACATCTTTATAACACCCCGGCCATAGTCCTCAATTTCTTGGCTATCATTTGTGACCTTGACTGACCCCATAGACCAATATTAGGCTTTCTATACACTTAGAAAAGAAGGTGCACCTTGTTAATCATCCTCACTTAATACGAATGATATATTACTCACGTAAAAAATATGCATCTTCTTTTTCGGAAGCTCGTGTCCGAAGAACCTGCAGGTTACAAATGTATGGGATGGGTTAACTTATGACATCATGGTTTAATAGGAATGATAGACTACTCATATAAACAATGTGCACCTTCTCTACCAGAAGCTCGTCTCCAATGAACTTATAGGTTAAGCGTGCATGGTCTAGGGTAATTTGAGGATGAGTGACAATCCGAGAAGTTTTTCCCAAGTGTTCAATGGAGGACAAAGTGCGCAAAAAAATACTAGTATTGTTCTATCAGGCCAGTCTATATCCCATATACTCCCTCTCTTTCAAAATATTTGAAGTTCTAGATTTATGCTACTGAAAAACATACCAACATCAACAACACCAAATTATTTTCATTAGATTTATCATAAGACATACTTTCATAATATATATTTGATATTTTAGATGTTAATTTTTTTTGTACACATGGTGAAACTTAAGGAATTTTGACTTAGACCAAACACAGAACTTTAAATAAATGTTTTGAAATATAGGAAGTAGTAGCCAGGTGCAATGACCAGGAATTGGATGGATATGGCTAGGATGTTGCATTCTTGTTAAGATCCTCACCTTGAGATGGATTCTTGATATATAGGCTCCAGTTAGTTTTTTCTTGCGTCTGTACCTTGCACCGAAATCAATCACATATAAGAACCCAACAGGAAGGGAGGATTTGTGGCACACATGTGTGGGAGCACACAAATTTCTGACCTTCTGATTACCTCACGATCCATCCAAAGTGACCAAGTTGGATTAGTAGGACGATCGTTAGCAGTAGCGCTGCTTTGGACCCGTGCTACTGTAAAGTAGCGGTAGTGCCTGCCTCTGACCTGCACTACTGTTAAGCCTCCACCTATAAGGTTTTCTCTAGTAGTGTAATGACCATATATTAGCTTCTCAAAGCTTTTGACAGATCCATCGACCCCACCACTCATGCTTTAACATTTCCTCTCCAAATCAAATCTTTTATATCTTCTGAATGGAAAGTCCAATATTTTCTTTTTGCATATTTGTGTTGCTTGTGATGAGGGCATTGAAACAAGTCCACTTTTGAATATGTTTTGACAAGTTTTTAAAAGTCCATCAAGCTTCAACTACCAAAACTTGATAGGAACGAATGATAAATTCATCAAGTTTTAGAAACTAAGACTTTAACCCGAAGCCCTAAAAACAAAGGAAACATGGTAAAAACTTAATATTACAACTATCAAGTTTTTGAAACTTGATAAAACCTTAAAAATTGCCTAAATGTATTCTAATTTGGCCTTGGTCGAAAGTACTTTTGCAACGAACATGTATATGCAAAAGCAACATAATTTGTACTTTCGATTCAGAAGATATACTAGATTGAAATTTGGAGAGAAAATGAAAAAGCATGAGAGCTGGGTGGATGGAGATGCCAAAAGCAGCGAAAATCTGGCATGCATGGATCCTAGTACATAAATTAAGGATTAATGATATAAACGAGTTCACCTATCTTAAAGCAAATAGACGCCCACATACATGCACTCTCTACGAATTTGACCCAACTAGACCTTATAGAACTCCACACACAAGACCGGTGAACATGGCAGATATACATGGTTGTGGCCCTGCCGCCCTGCCTACATACATAAGGCCCATCCCAATGCTCCACCTTGTACATGTGCTAAGATTGTCAACTAAGCAAAAAATCCGATGTGGCATGCTAGTTAAGAAAAGAGACAGTAGTATGGTGACCCTAGAAAGAAATGGTGCTAAGCACATGTACCTAGATAGAAGCACAATTTTGAGTCTACAACTAATTAAATGCATGAAGCTTAGCACCCAAAAGCTTAGTACCTATGCATTGGGAACTTGAGTTGCTAAGGCATTTAATATATTTAGCACCTCATCTAAGCACATTTGCATTGAAAGAGGTCTAAGAGCCCACTATAATGGTGCTACCAGTGGGTGGATCAACTTCCAGACATGGGCTTGTATTCCTTTCAAGGTAACTCACAAAGAGGCATGGCTGGTATGGTAGATGATCAAGTCATTCGTTTTGGATTTAGGCAAGTTACTTTGATCGATTCTCTCAAAATCTTAAGAATCGGACCTTCCCATAGATTGTCCTAGAATCTTGAACTGAGAACTTTTTGAAAAATCCTAGCCATTTAGACTCCCTAACTAGCTAGGATTGTCAAAACAATATGGGTTCAAGTTTCTGGGAGAATATGCGGGAGCTCTGATCCTCAAGATTCTAGGAGAATCAGCAAAAAAGGGCCTTACTATCATGCATCATATTCAAGTGGTTATTCAGTGATTTGGTTGGAAAATGTTTCTAGCCGGGTGACCGGCTGCGTGTCAGGCCGGTCGCCTCGCTCACATCCAGAAGTTTCCTTATCCCTTTGTCGTTTTCCTATTCACATGTTTTCTTTCCTTTTTTCCTCTTCTTCAACCGAGCGAGCGTCCCACACATGAGCTCCACGCTTATGTGGCTTTCTCATCTTCATGACGCCACAGTGCAAACAATATCTCCCAACATCGAAACCACGAGAGCACTTCTAGCTGCAAGGGGGTGGCCCGCTTATAGTTGTGGAGCAAGGGGGTGCTCTAAGCCACGGCTGCCACCAGTGTCCCTACTTCTTCTTTTTTTTGCCCTCGCAAAAAAAAGAGTTGCGAACGGCACGTGCAACACTGCCATCAGCGACACGCGGTGTCAACCGGCCATTGCTATTGCCATGGGGATGCTTCTAACATCAGTGTTTTTTTCGATTGCTATTGGGAGCGAGCAGGGATCAGGCCACCCAATGCTTGATTTAACCACTGAAGTGCGATGCTGGGAACAGCACCATGGCATGGTGGAACCAGTGTCTCAACTTGCTACGACCAGTGCCACTACGTGTTGTGACCGCCATCATGGCATGCTAGAACCATCGTCTCAATTTTTTGCGACATGCACCGTGGCATGCTAGAACTAGCATATCGACGTGTTGGGCACTTGGAATTGGGTGCCTCTGCGTGAAGCGACCACCGGCGTGTTGGAACTAGCATCTCAATTTGTTGCGACCAGCACCATGGCATGCTGAAACCTATGTATTGATGTGTTTGATGCTTGGAGTTGGGTGCATTGGCATGTTGCGACCGTCATCATAGCGTGCTAGAACTTGGGTCTAAATTTGCTACGTCTGGCACCGTGGCATGTTTGGACAAGCCATTATGTCGATGTTGGGATGGGCCATCATCAGTGCAACGGTCCATGACCTCCAGTGCTGAGACATGCGAGCTGCAACTGCCATGAGGTGGTGCTGGAACTGGCGGCTAACGAGCTACAACCGGCATGGGGAAGTTCTACAACCGGTGATAGGCAAGCGCAAGCGAGCTGAACGGTGCGTAGCGAGGCTACATCATGGGTGCGACGACCAGTCACGGAGGCCATCCATGACGATGCGTTGACGATCATCGGGGATGTTGGGCCTAGGTGTGATGCGGATGTTGCAGAGAGCGGAGGTGACGTCGGGGTAGGGGGTGCTGTCGTGCCTCGTGGGAGCAGCACATGCGTGGGCGGAAAGGCGGAGTTGTGCGAGTCGGACGGCAGAAGGAAAATTATTTCGTCTGCGTTGACTACACCATGCGGGAAGGGAAAAAGAGGCCATCGTACGGTTCTAACCGGCTGTCTCCAACAGCCCTGTTGCGACCAGTGAACGTTGCTGCTACTTGCTTTGCTTGCCTTTCTTTCTCCTGGTGTCTCTACGATTCGGTTCCTTGTCACAAAAGCAAAATTTAGTTCCGAGTTTCTCCTGCCGGACTAAATAAAAAGTGGTCCGAGATAGAATTTCAAAAGTGGCAGCCTTCAGTGCAAAGCAGTGTCAAAAATGTCTATTCCACCTATCAGAGCAAGTATGATAAGGGTTTTATATACTGCTTTACATAGCATTTTTACTTACGCGAACAATAAATACATTAAAAAATCTCACTTGTAAGAGCCTGGTTCTATACTTGCTCCTAGACAAATGTAGTAATTACAAAGAAGGAGAAAGAGATAAGGTTGAAAAAAATGCTAGCCTAACAGTCAACCTTATAGACCACGTTAATATATGAGTGACTGGAGATGGGGACTCTAAATGACATGACGGATGCATAAAACTGTCAACTAGCTATAAGGCTGGTCATAATTAAAGTATCATTGATAATATCATACGTGTCAACTAGGCATTTTTCCGATGTGACACACAATCTAGTTCGGAAGGAAAGGATTGAGTATCATGATATAATACAGTATCGTATTAAATGATACAATATTATGTGTCATGTATGACAATAAATAAGGTCATTATGATATCAAGCTATAATACTATGCATTATGAAGATAGTATCATATATACTAGTATCATATGCATGATACTAGTATATGATACTCTCTATTGTGACTACTCTTGACCATGCTCTTATAATATCATCATATGAACACATTCTTTATTTTTTTCACCACGTTGACTAATATGCCCCAAGCTATAATGAGTAGTTTCTCTTCTTATCGCCAAAAATTGTGAAATGTTGGAGTTTGAAAGAAATATTGTAATGTATGATGTCGATGGTAGTCTAGTTCTGACCTCACTTGGTTATACCGGGTAATGATGATGTTTTTACGTTGTTACCTTGTTGAAGGAATCTATCTCTACCTAAAAGCGTTGCTGTTTAAGAACCTCGTTGTCTGTGTGTTGTTATGAGATAGTTGGTGCGAATATGATCATTGTTGTAGTTTGCTGATCGCGGATCTGATCACTTTGAGTTTCTTTTTTCTCGCCTACGCATAGGTTTGGTTTTATATGAATTTGTTATCTACTGGTGTGATTTTTTGTGTATACTAGTATTTGCTGTGTGTAGCCTAGTTATGCAAAGGCCGACTATATGTTATTGTGTTTGAATCCTCTTGATGCTTCACTTTTTTGCCAATAAAATCTGTTTTGCAGTATCTAGTGTTCGCGTGCGCTGACTCGCGTGTGTGCCCATCAGTCACCCTGGGCCTAGAACTCGGTGAGGCATTCATCGTCCGCAACATCGGCGCCATGGTCCCCTTCTATTGTGAGAACAAGCACACTGGCATTGGATCGGCCATCGAATACGCCATCTGCGTCCTTGAGGTTAAGGTCATCGTGGTGATTGGCCACAGCCGCTGCGGTGGAATCAAGACCCTCCTCTCACTCAAGGATGGCGCGGATGACTGCTTGTAAGTACGTAGCTTAGTTCTGATTGATTCTTTTTTTGGTCTGTTTCTGACCGGAGCTGTTTGGTTGGTTGGTCTCAGCAAATTTGTTGAGGACTGGGTCAGGATCGGGTTATCAGCTAAGAGGAAGGTCGAAGACGAGTACTCAGGCAAACCTCCAGAGCAGCAATGTGCCTTCTTGGAAAAGGTTCGCTTGCACCATAGGCCACCTACCATTTTATAGTACTTTACTTTCATATTGTAATCGATTCATTGGGGACGCGGCGTTTTAGCTCCCGGGTTCAGGTGAGCCAGAGAGTGAACAGTAAGTTTCTTAAAAATATTAGAAAAAAATAAAAAAGTTATAAATTTTTTGTGGTGAAATATGCTTGAGTGCATGATGTTCATGCCAAATTTCGGAGCATTTGAACATTTGAATAACTCTCAGCAAAAAACATAAATTTAGGGCCCGTGAAAAAGTTTACTGTCTTTTACAGTTTGGACCCGATTTTTTTGCCAAGAGCTGCTTAGATGTCCAAATGCACTGGAACTTGACACGGAGATCTTGCACTCAAGCATCTTTCATTACAAAAAAATCTGGAATTTTTTAATTTGTCAAGTAACTTTTTTTATTTACTGTTCATAGGGTGTAGATGAGCTCGAGCTCCGAATTAGATATTCGCTTCATTGGATGCATCAAGTACCTAATTTTCATATTAAACATCTTACATATGCTAGATGTGATAGTTTTTAATATAAATTTGGTCAAACTTCTTAAAATAAATTTGACATGCAAAATAAAAAAGCAACGGAGGGAGTAGTACTTAGCAGTTAGCTTGTAATGTATGCTAAATTTCTTTTGCGTGTGAATGATGGATTAACTCGCTGAGCGAGAGATCTCTCTTAATCGTTCTCGTCCACAGGCGGTTGTCGACGTGTCCCTCGACAATCTGAGAACCTACCCGTTCGTCAAGGATGGTGTGGACAACGGAACAGTCAAGCTGGTCGGCGGCCACTATGACTTCGTCTCCGGCAAGTTTGACACATGGAAAGCTAAAAATCAAACTTCCTCCCATCGCTCATCTCTCTGACCTATATAGATATGTACATATATCAAGATATATCGATCCATCGATATGAATGCCATGGAGTACGTACTCGTATTTCCGAGTAGTGAATGTCGGATGGCTTGGTGTCAGTTTTTGTAATAAACCATAGTATTTTCTGACGCAAAATTATTGTGTTACTATGTGATGCATAATTTAATCGTCACGTGATCAAAATACATCAGATATTATTCTAATCATATTCTTCATCAAGTGTTTACCTTTTGAATTTTGGGCTTCCCTTTGGTATGTGACACTGGCTAATTGTTATTTCAGACTTTTTACTGCCTCTCGTTGCTACTCTTGTTATTACAATTAATTTAAAAGAAAGGTAAACTTTTCATCTCTCAACTTGGCAAAGTCTAGATTTGGTACCTTAATTTTGAAACCGGACGAGTTGCATCCTTAACTTTTCAAACCAGACATATTTCGTCCCTTAGACTCAGCAAAAGCAGTTTTCGTGCTATCTCAGCGTGATTTTGACTGGTCAGCACCCATGCGACGGTGCATGGCGAGTGGGGCTACCGGGGCGAGCGCGGTGGCGCGCGGCGCGTCGCAGCAGGCTGCTGCTAGCTAGCTAGCTAGCTAGCTAGCACACAACCGACTAGCTAGCTGGTCTGCACGCACGCAGCGGTGCACGCAGGCGTGTGGCTAGCTGGTCTGCACGCACGCAACGCTGCACGCAGGCGTGTGGCTAGCTGCTACGCCAGATACCTAGCTCGCATGAATGCAAGGCCCGGGCAGAGTAGCTCCGGTAGGGGACGGGGGACGGGCGCCTGGCGGGGAGTAGATCCGGGCGCCGGCGAGAAGTAGCTCCAGGCGCCGGCAAGGAGCACAACGCGGGACGAGATCTTGTGCGTGGGTGGTGGGCCAGTACAGAGAAAAGGAGGACACAGAAGTGAGCCTATGACAAGTAGGCCATACCTCGCATGCAGTGGACGAAGCGGACGAGGAGCACGCAGAAAGCGTCCGCTTTGTGTCCGCAGCGGACCCAAATGCAACCCAAATTTGAGACCAAAATGGGTCCATGCGGACACAAAGCGGACACAAAATGGAAATGGGTTGAGGGAGTCCTGGATTAGGGGGTGTCCGGATAGCCGGACTATACCTTCGGCCGGACTCCTGGACTATGAAGATACAAGATTGAAGACTTCGTCCCCTGTCCGGAAGGGACTTTCCTTGGCATGGAAGGCAAGCTTGGCGATACGGATATGTAGATCTCCTACCATTGTAACCGACTCTATGTAACCCTAGCCCTCTCCGGTGTCTATATACACCGGAGGGTTTTAGTCCGTAGGAACAGACAATCATACCATAGGCTAGTTTATAGGGTTTAGCCTCTCTGATCTCGTGGTAGATCTACTCTTGTACTACCCATATCATCAATATTAATCAAGCAGGATGTAGGGTTTTACCTCCATCAAGAGGGCCCGAATCTGGGTAAAACATCATGTCCCCTGCCTCCTGTTACCATCCGCCTAGGCGCACAGTTCGGGACCTCCTACCCGAGATCCGCCGGTTTTGACACCGACATTGGTGCTTTTATTGAGAGTTCCTCTGTGCCGTCGCCATCAGGAAGGATGCCTCATCCCGTCTTTAAAGACGGCACCGTTGCTAAGGGAGCTTTGGCTGTAGGCCAAACTCTCCGGCTAGGTGGTTTCCTTATGACCGCCTGTTCGGCTACTGCGCCGACGATGACCTCTCGGGTCATCGAAAGCAATCTTCACGTCAGCTCAGAATTCACCGAGCAGCTAGATCCAATGGAGCTCTCTTCCCTAAACGAGCTCTTGGATCGCATCGCCGCCCTGGGAGTCGCTACGGATTACGACCAGATTGGGCCTAAACCCGATCTGAGAGAGATTAACTCTCCCCAGGTCACCCATCACGTTGCCGTGGTAGAGGGACAGTGCGGCGACCCTTCATCTATCTTAAGGACTAGCTATGTCCGGATTACCGATCCCTCCAAGCCGGATACCCGTGGAGGGGAGGACATCACTCAAGACCTGAACTTAAAGTCAGGCGACGGGCTAGATTCATTGGACAGCATCCAAGAATCCAAACTTCCGAGTTCGGAAACTCCTTGGCCCCTGGGTCTCAGATTGGGTGAGGTTTCGGATTTGATTCCACCCACCCACCCGTACATAAGCGATCTATCCCAAATTAGGCAAGAGCCCGAAGAAATAGTACATCACTACTGGGCCAGATTCCTCCTGGTTATGAACATGATAAAGGACTGTCGCGAGGAAGACGCAATTTCATTCTTCTGCAATAATTGCACGGACAAGGGAATCCTCAACGCCATAAGTCGCCGTGATATTACACGCTTCGCTGACTTGGCGTCCATAGTACGAAAGTACTGTGCGATGGAAAGTGACTGAAAAACCGAAATAAAATTTTGGGACAATCCGGCCCTGAATACAAACCCAGTCCGAAATAAAAGGGTGCATCATCACCAGACACCCGGGTTCAATACCAAAAAGCAAAAGCCCTCTACGGGGCACGGAACCGTACGGGAAGGATGGCTTAATGGACCCTGTAAAATTCACAGTGCAGAGGGCGCCACACCAACTCACAGCCTTAGAGCATGTTGGATACTCCGGCAGGTGGCAAAAATTGGCGAAGATCTTCTAATTCCAGAAGCCACAGAAAGCCACCCTAGAGAAACCAGTACGGTATTAACAGTCTTCGAGACTTTCGCATCAAATAATATGCGAAAAAGAACACTCCGCAGCCTTGCCGAAGTCTACCAAGTAGGAACAATAAACCCATGGAGTGACACGGCTATTACTTTTAACGCCAGTGACGAATCTAAATACCGAACAGTCCGAGCACCAGCCGCATTGGTCCTCAGTCCAATAATGGACGGCTTTCGTCTTACCAAGGTACTCATGGATGGCGGCAGCGGACTGAACCTCATTTATGAGGAAACCCTTCAAAAATGGAAATAGACTAGAACCGCATTGAGCGAAGCAGCACAACCTTTAGAGGAATAATCCCTAGTCGGGAAGCGCGCTGTACAGGAAAAATCACACTAGATGTGGTGTTCGGCACGCCGGATAATTACAGGTCCGAAGAGGTCACGTTCCAGGTGGCCCCGTTCAGTAGCGGATATCACGCTCTGCTAGGGCGGGAAGCGTTTACAGTCTTCCAAGCAATACCCCATTACGGGTACATGAAGCTCAAGATGCCCGGGCCTAACGGAATCATCACTCTCGCTAGTGATCCGGACATAGCACTCCGTGCCGAAAACAAGACAGCCGCACTGGCCCTCGAGGCGCTATCCGAAGCCCTAGCGGCCGAGGAACTGACTGCGCTGCGCTCCACGGTGAATAGGGACGATGTGATACTCGATAAAAGATCCAAGTACACCTCCTTTAAACCGGTGGATGAAATAGTCAAATTCCAGGTCCATCCAACGGACCCCAATAAAACAGCTTCCATCGGGGCACACTTAAACCCTGATGTAGACGCCGCACTACGAGAGTTCCTACGAGAGAACTGGGACATTTTCGCCTGGCACCCTTCAGACATGCCAAGAATCCTACGCAGGCTGGCCGAACACAGCTTAAATATCCTAAAAGGATTCAAGCCAGTCAAACAGGCTCACGGCGTTTTTTCAAACCTACGAGACAGGCCATGGGAGAGGAACTAGCCAAGCTATTGGAGGCTGGATTCATCAAAGATATAAAACACCCGGACTGGCTAGCAAACCTGGTGATGGTACCAAAGAAGGACAAATCCTGGCGCCTGTGCGTTGATTTCAAAGACCTTAACAAGGCTTGCCCAAAGGATCCCTTCCCTCTCCCCCACATCGATCAAATTATCGACGCTACCGCAGGACACGATTCGTTGTGTTTCCTCGACGCATACTCCGGCTACCATCAAATAAAGATGGCAGAGTCAGACCAAGCCGCAACGGCATTCATCACACCATACGGCCCATTCTGCTTCAACACAATGCCCTTCGGGCTCAAAAACGCCGGCGCAACATATCAGCGCATGATTCAGACATGTCTGGCAAATCAGATCGGCAAAACAGTGGAGGCATACGTAGATGATGTGGTCATTAAAACAAGACATGTCGAATCTCTAGTAGACGACTTGAGGCTAACATTCGATAACCTCCGAACATACGACATCAAGCTCAACCCGGAAAAATACGTTTTCGGCGTTCCAGCCGGAAAGCTCTTGGGCTTCATTATATCCGGTAGAGGAATTGAAGCAAATCCAGCCAAGATCCGAGCTCTGTCACAATTGGATATCCCGAAGGACCTCAAACAAATACAAAAATTAACCGGATGCGTGGCGGCTCTAACCCGCTTTATCTCCCGCTTAGGAGAAAATGCCCTACCACTTTACCGCCTCCTTCGGTGCACCGAACACTTCGAGTGGACGGATGCAGCCACAGCCGGACTCAACGAAATAAAAGCCATCTTGGCAACAAACCCAGTCCTGGCCGCGCCAAACATTGGCGAACCAATACTATTATACATTGCAGCAACCCATCAGGTCGTAAGCGCAGTGCTCGTCGTCGAACGAGAAACGGACGGACACAAATTCCCCCTTCAAAAGCCGGTCTACTATGTGTCCACTGTCCTTACTCCGTGCAAGTCACGGTACCCGCATTATCAAAAGATTGCGTACACGGTATTTATGGCATCCCGGAAGCTGCGACACTACTTTCAAGAGTGTTCAATAACAGTAGCCTCGGAAGTTCCACTTAACGATATTATAGACAACCGCGAGGCGACGGGCCGGATTGAAAAATGGGCCATTGAGCTCCTCCCGTTCGACATAACTTACAAGCCACGGCGAGCTATCAAGTCGTAAGTTTTGGCCGACTTCATCGCAGAATGGACGGAGGCCGAACTCCCTAAAGAGTACGGCACATATTCAAACTGGGTCATGCACTTCGACGGCTCCAAAATGTTGGCCGGTCTAGGGGTTGGCGTCGTTTTGACGTCCCCCACGGGAGACACAGTTCAATACGTACTCCATATAATGTACATAGACTCCAACAATGCAGCCGAATATGAGGCCCTTTTACATGGTCTCCGGATGGCAGTATCCATGGGCATTCAACGCCTAGAGGTGCGCGGGGACTCGAACCTCGCAATATCCCAAATAAATGGAGACTTTGATGCCAAGGATCCAAAAATGGTAGCTTATCGCAACGCCGTCCTAAAAATGTCAGCTCGGTTCGAAGGGCTCGAATTTCACCATATAGCCCGGGAAAATAATCAGGCGGCAGATGTCCTGGCACGCATCGGCGCAAAACGCGATGTAGTCCCCACCAACATCTTCCTGAAAAGGTTGTTCAAGCCATCCGTCGTATGGGAAGGGGAACCCGGCAATAACAGCCCGGACCCAACCGCACTACCCGACACCGAACACTCTGACATAATTGGAGGCTCTGCCAATGAAATAACACCTTCAGCCCACGTAATAATGGCCGTCATCGCCCCGTGGACAGAACCATTCCTCGCCTACCTTACTAGGCAGGAACTCTCCGAGGACCAAAATGAGGCACGCTGCATAGTGCGGCGATCTAAAGCCTATAAAGTCCATGAGGGAGAGCTTTATAAGAAAAGCACTACTGGAGTCCTTCAAAGGTGCATCTCCGAAGAGGAAGGGCGGAACCTCCTGGCTGAAATTCAAGCCGGAATCGGCGGTCATCACGCTGCAGCTCGGTCCCTTGTAAGCAAGGCCTTCCGTACAGGCTTTTATTGGCCGACGGCCCGCGCAGACGCCCAGGACTTAGTAAAACGATGCGTCGGTTGCCAGCTTTTTGCAAACCAAAGCCATATGCCACCCACCGCCCTCCAAACTATCCCCATCACTTGGCCCTTCGCGGTCTGGGGGCTTGACATGGTTGGACCCCTTAAAGGCGGAACCCACAAGAAAAAATACTTACTGGTCATGGTGGATAAGTTCACCAAATGGATAGAAGCCAAGCCTGTTAAGACGGCCGAATCCGGACCGGTGATAGACTTTATATCCGGGGTTGTACACCGTTACGGCGTCCCCCACAGCATCATCACTGATAACGGCACGAACTTTATGGCCGACGAGGTAAAACTCTGGTGCAAAAATATGGGCATCAAGCTCGATTATGCTTCCGTCTATCACCCACAAACTAACGGCCAGGTCGAGCGTGCAAATGGTCTTATCATGAGCGGCATCAAACCCAGATTAGTGCAGTCCCTTAAGGAATCTAACACGCACTGGGTAGAGGAGCTCGACTCCGTACTCTAGGGGCTGCGGACCACGCCGAATCGCACCACCGGATACACACCATTCTTCATGGTGTACGGCGCAGAGGCAGTTTTGCCCTGCGACATAATTCATGACTCACCTCGAGTGTGCATGTACAAAGAAAGAGAAGCCAAGCTCGATCGGCAGGACAGTTTGGACGCCTTGGAGGAAGAGCGTGATGTGGCAAAAGCCCGTTCCGCATTCTATCAACAGCAGGCTCGAAGATACCAAAGCAGAGAAGTACGGGCCAAAAATTACAACGTTGGTGAATTAGTTCTACGCCTGCCGGACAAGAAGAAGGAAAAACTCAAGCCCAAGTGGGAAGGTCCCTTCATAATCGACCAAGTCCTGACTGGTGGAGCGTACCACCTGCGAGATGCATCGGATAACTGACTCGAACCGAACCCATGGAACGCAACCCGTCTACGAAGATTCTATGCCTAGCGCCGGACTATGTGTTCGTCTCCTTCCTCTGTCCATTTTTTATATACTTTTTCTCTTACATTTCTCTTCTTCTCCCCTCCCTCTCTCTTATAGCCTTTAAAGGCTCATAAAGTGACGCGCTATCCACGCTCATTAAACCTGGGGGCTTCTTTAAACAGAAGCTTATTTATACGGGCTTCATGCCCAACACATGTGTCACACTTCCGCATGTACCTTTTATTCGCCATTATATGCATCGATATGACTTAAGTTTTGGCCAAGCTAGGTTGCCTGGCTCCTGTGCTTACCCCTACGTTCCCGATTGTTCGGCTAGGTGGTAAAGGGAGCACCTCCGCGATTGTTACTACCGGGTCAGCCGGATGTGTACCTCAGACTGGGTGAAGCCGAAAGCTAGTATTCTTAAGGGAATATTCGGTCGGTGAACTAAAGATGATCTTTTTATTTATTTATCTATACGCCCCCAAATGTTTTTCCTGCGTCTCTTTTCACAGAATGGACATGCACTTTAGGGCATGCCTCCCAGGGAAAGGAACCCCTAACGGAACTATTCTCCCTGGAAGATGTTTCTTACTAACCATGTAATATAACATAACTAGTTGGGCATTTGTCTGTTCAAGCACTAATGACCCCTACGCCTGGTCTCCATGCATACCCCGGTTCTTATATAACCGCGAGGGTATTCGGACACACTCCGGACCGTCAGGTCCCGAGGTTGAAGCGAAAAGGTCGGCCATGACAAACGATCTACAATCCGGCTAGAAGGCATTACACATGTCAATTAAAATTACATAGTCAATCTGACTGATTGTATTCCTCTTCAATACCATCTAACAGGCTGTCTAGTTTACAGTCCTGTTGGGAATACTTTGCGGCCAACTCTACTTGGCCGTATACTAAGCTCACAGGGATCTCCTTCCCATCGGGCCCCACGGGTCCGACCTCGGCCATGTGGTTTGGGTCAGCCTTTGTGTACCGCGTCTTCACCATGGCCCAGGCCTCCCTGGTTCCTTGACGGCAGGCCGACATCTTCCATAATCGGAAGCACCGCCGCGCTCCCTTCAGCTTCTCTACAAGCTCTCCAAGGCCTTCGGGCATGGAGACGGATGGCCACAAGGCCTGGGCAACGCCTTGCATCACCTTCCGAACTCGCTCGTGCAGTTGTGAGAGCTCGGGAAGAAGGTCACCCGTAGAACCGGGCATTTCCTCTGCAGGACGACCTGTTAGCATACCTACAGACATTACTCTGTTAGTCGACTTCCTCGCCGAACTCTTTTTTCAAAGTTCGTTTAAGCACTTACTAAATATGCCGCGTCGAAGCCATTGATTCTCCTTAACGGAGTCTAACAGCTGGGCACGAACATCCTTCAGTTCAACGCCCAGCTTGGTGTTGGCATCTTGGAGATCGTTCTTCTCCCGCCTCACCTTTGTCAGCACGCTCTCACCAGCCTTCAGCTAGCGTAGGAGTTGTTGTTGTTCCGGATTTAATCCGGCGCCATCTGCAATTTCATTTGTCAGATTTGCACACACGCCGCACTTCGCAAAATACTTATCTTTCGAAGCATATATTACCAGAGGGGGTCTCCTTGGGCTCCCCTGCCGCGGCTAGTGCGGCCTCAAGTTGGGCTTTGCACTCTTCCAGCTCCTGGGACAGTAGGGTATTCTTTTCTGTAAGAACCTGCATAACAAATGATCCTTAAATAAGTTATTCTAACTATTTCAAGTCTCGGGGGCTACTGGTATATATATAATTAGCAAAATTTTCTTACCCGTATGTCTTTTACATTGCTCCGTGGCTCTGGCTAGACCACTTTGAGCGGCATGGAGGTACGCATCTCCCGAATTGAAGGCATCCAATGCCTCTTGGGAGAAACAAGCGTCACGAAGAACTGTCCGGCGACGCCTGTGGTTCATGGCACTCTCCACCTCGGAATTGGTGGCAGACAGCCTGTCCGCGTCCTCTGTCGGAGGAGCGTCCGGTGCGCGCCTTGTGTTCACCTTCGCTTCCGGACCAGGCTTTTGGAGCCTGGCTGATGGAGGCGCGGTTGGCAACCTCTCCGGATATAGTCCGGTGAGGTCTCTTCGTCCTGAAGAAAGCACGAGCGTTAGTATGCCTTAAAGGAATAACACCTGGGAATAAGATGGCGCGCTATACCTTTGCGCCGGCGTCTCAGTCCGGACCGCACTTCTTTTTAGCCCGCGGGGCCTTGCCGCCCCTCGTTGGCTAGTCGGTGCAGGCTCGGCCTCCCGTCTCAAGGACCTCCCTTGCAAAACACGGTTGTCATATGGTAATCGAAAACACGCAAGGATAGATCCCTTTTCAAAGTGTTGGGACTTCGGTCTCAGTTACCTGTGAGGCTGGGAGTAGCCCTGGGTAATCGGCCGTAATGGCCACCAAGGCGTTGTCCTTGCTCAATTGATGAAACACCCCATCAATCAGCTCCACAGATAAGTCCGGATCCTCTTGAGAGGCCGGGTCGAGGGACCGTCCCGGATCCTCGGGTTGTGGAGGAGGGCTGTTTATTTCTTTAACAGCCTGGCACAGTTCCTGCGTTGAAGTCGTTAGACTGAATATTTAACGATGGGAATATAAAACGGATGGGCAAGTAAAAGTGTCCACTTACCCAACTTGGGGGATTATACATAGAAAATCCACCCTGTGGGTTGACGCGGAGAAATTCCTCCTCTTCTCCCTTGTACAAAGCGGACAAGGTCTTTATTAGAGCGGCAGCCGAATCCGGCCCCTTACGGCCGTGGCGGGTGGTGTCGTCCTCCCTGTTGAAGTCCCACATGGGGTGGCCTCTATACTGGAGTGGTTGCACCCCTCGCATGATGCATGCGGCCATGACCCCGATCATGGTCAGTCCGGAATGACCTAACAATCTTATCCGGCCCATCAGGTAAAGAACGTCCTTGTCGCTTTCCCTCTGAGGGCTCCGTGGACGCCAGCTTAGGCGCTTCTTTAGGGGAGCACTGTCGAACTCAAGGAGGCCGATCCGGACAGGATCCGGCAGCTGGACGTCCTCTATATAAAACCATTCCGAAGGCCAATCCTCGGACGCCTTCTTTGGGGTTTCGGATAGATATCCGGTCCCGGCGATGCGCCACACTTCGGCTCCGCCCACTTGATATATTGAACCCTTCTGAGAACGGGGCACAAGGCAGAATAGCCTTTTCCACAGCGCGAAATGAGCCTCGCAGCCCAAGAACAGCTCGCAAAGGGCTACGAAGCCCGCGATATGCAATATGGAGGCAGGCGTGAGGTTGTGCAGCTGGAGGCCATAGAACTCCAGGAGCCCCCGGAGAAACGGATGAATTGGAAATCCGAGCCCTCTTATTAAGTAAGGGACAAGGCATACCCGCTCTCCTTTGGAGGGATTGGGGGCGCTCTCCGCTTGCTCTCCGCCATTATAGGTGGCAAGTCCGGCTCGAACCGGGACCATATAGGCCGGGGGGGAGAAATCCCTTGGTCTGGAGCGTCACTAGCTCGCTGTGCGGGATGGAGCACCTCTTCCAATCACCAGGCTGAGGGCTGGAAGGGCGAGAGGAGGAGCTGCGGCGGCTGGCCATGATAGAATAGACCTCTGTCGGATACGCTCTGATGAATATTCACGGAGGGGATAAGGTGTGGTTTGGATCTAAATCCTCGTCCCCTTAAATAGGCGGCTCATTCACGCGGCTAGGGGTGTAAATATAAAAAAACACCCTGACTTTTCGTATTCGTTTGACACGTGGAAGACGGCCATTATTGGGCGTAGAAGCCAAGGAGCACTACATTTATAAGAAACCGGACACTATTCAACAGGTACACGGAATTTGGAGAAGAACCCGCCTTGCAATGCCGAAGACAATTTGCGCGTCGGACTCGTCGTCATTGAAGCCTGGTTCGTGGGCTACTGAGGGAGTCCTGGATTAGGGGGTGTCCGGATAGCCGGACTATACCTTCGGCCGGACACCTGGACAATGAAGATACAAGATTGAATACTTCGTCCCGTGTCCCGAAGGGACTTTCCTTGGCGTGGAAGGCAAGCTTGGCGATGCGGATATGTAGATCTCCTACCATTGTAACCGACTCTATGTAACCCTAGCCCTCTCCTATGTCTATATAAACCAGAGGGTTTTAGTCCGTAGGAACAGACAATCATACCATAGGCTAGCTTCTAGGGTTTAGCCTCTCTGATCTCGTGGTAGATCTACTCTTGTACTACCCATATCATCAATATTAATCAAGCAGAATGTAGGGTTTTACCTCCATCAAGAGGGCCCGAACCTGGGTGAAACTTCGTGTCCCCTGCCTCCTGTTACCATCCGCCTAGACGCACAGTTCGGGACCCCCTACCCGAGATCCGCCGGTTTTGACACCAAGTCCGCGCGTTGGGCAGTCGTTTTTGTCCAGGCGGACCCAAACGGACATGGACGGACGAAATGGGTCGCCCTATTGGAGTTGCTCTAACAACACAGCCTAATTAACTTACTTCCTTGTTCCCCCACTAGAGGTGGGCATAAAAGCCGAGGAACCGAAGCTGAAACCCAAATAACCCAATTTTTTATTTTTAATACTGGTAATGTAAAATTCGGCTTTTACTTTTGTTATCCGAACTCATTTTGATCGGTTCGGTTTTTGGTTGGTAACCGAACAAAAATAGAGAAGTGTAACTACTACAGCGCTACGAGAGCTTCTCCTGTGCGTCTGTCGCTAAAAGCACGTGCCAGGTAGCAACCACGGTATGTGTGTGGTAGCGAAATCACAAATTGAGGAGTACTACTTCCAAAGATCACTTCCACATCCGTAAGTTATGACAAGTGGTGCGCTGTATGTGCACCACTTGTCGCAACCTAATAGTTTCTCTTTTTTCGTAGATCCATTTATTAAAAACATTTTATCTCTTAAACTGTGTATTCAAATCTCGAACATTTTTAGTGTTGGATTCCTCGCGTCGAGATTTTCAAAATTATATCCCATGTTGATAGGTTTTGACGAACTTCTTTTTAACGAAAAAATTTGGACAAAAAAACCACACCAGGAGCATGTTTTTTTTCCTTTCCGGTAGTCATTTCCGACAATCACAACCGTGTCTCTCCCAGAAGCAAATACGTGGCTCTCGCGGAAGCAAAACCATGCATCTCGTGGGAGGAATAAATAAATAAATAAAAATTGTTTTTTTGTTTCCGGGAGGCATGGTTGTTTCTCTCGCAGAAGCAAATCCGTACCTCTCGTGGAAGAAAAACAAAATAAAACATTTTTTCTGTTTGGGAGAGGCACAGTCGTGTCTCGCGGAAGCAAATCCATGCCTCTCGCGGAAACGAAACGGTGCATTTCACGGAAGGAAAAAAAAGAGAAACACGTTTTTCTTTCGGTCTCCGAGAGGTATGGCGGTGCCTCTCGCGGAAGCAAAACCGTACCCCCTCGTGGAAATAATAAAAAAGTGCTTTCTTTGCCGTTTCCGAGAGTCACGGCCGTGCCTCTCGCGGAAGCGAAACCGTGCCTCTTGTGAAAGCAAACTGTACTTCTCACGGAAGCAAAAAAAAGAAAACAGATTTTATTGCGCATTTTTTTAATTTTTAATCAAAAATCTAAGAAAGACCAGTGAAAAACCGAAAAGCCAAAAAAACCAATAAAAACCATCTAAAAAGTCAAAAACATGTGCGGAAAAATAAAGAAAATCAGAAGGGACTGCCCAGAGCGTGACAAGTGGCAGCGGCTGAGAGCTTGCCAAGTGCGGCACTCTCAGCCCACCCCAAGTGACCCTTGGGGAGGCGCCCGAACGAGCGCTCGGGACCTCCTATATGCCGCTCTCTCCAGCAAACAGTCATCATGAACACTTTTTGGAAAATGGGAACAGTTCTTCGAAATTTCAAAACTAAACTGGGCAAAGGCAAACATTCTTTAAACTCCCGAACAAAACTTGAAAACACGAACACTTTTCTGAAATTTGTCAACAATTTTGAAAAGGGAAACATTTTCTCGAAACTTGAAAACATGAATAATTTTTAAAATTTGTGAACAAATATATAAAATGGGAACATTATATGAAATACTCGACCTTTTTTCAAAAGTTACGATTTTTTTACTGAAACATTCTAAACATCTTTTGGAAAATATGAGTTTTTTATTACGCAGATAATTTCTCAATAATATGCGACCATTTTCTGAATTTATGAACAAAATTTGAAACACAACCTTTTCTAAATTTTGACCATTTTTATAAGAAAGAACTTTTTTGAAATTTCTGAACATTTTCCCTAAATAAAGTAAACTTAAAAAAATAATTTTCAAAATGAAACCAATTTTTGAAATAATGCAAACCTTTCGTGAATTGATGAAAAAAATTGAATGCACAAACTTTTTTGAAATCTGATGATTTTCTAAAAGAACAAACATTTCTAAATTTCCACAAAAAATTCTAAAAAAAAGTATACTTGGAAAAAAAGAAAATAAACGAAAGCATCAAAAACAAAAATAAAAACTAGAACACGAAAAAAAAACGGTAAAAGATACAAAAACAGGTTCAGGGATCATCCAGAATGTTGCCATAAATGGATGAAGCTCTAGGTACGCTGTGTAAGCAAATGGGCTGGCCCATCGCGTCGCTTCGGGCACTCACCTGAGCGAAATACGGGCACTTTGACGCATCATGCGTCAAATAGGATTTCATCGAGGCTTCTCAATTAGTTGCTCACGTGTGGCAGGGAATCTCTCTTTCATGAGGCGATTCTTAAACGGCGCCTCCTGCCCCCGTTAAAAGCCTTTCTGCAATCGGGCGCATAACCCCTGATCCGATGTGGGCCGGCCCATTTGCTATTTTTTATTCTGTTGAAACTGCAGAAACGGCGCCTTCTGCGCCCGTTTCAAGCCTTTCTGCAACCGGTGCATAGCGCCTGCTCCGATCTGGGCTGGCCCATATGCTGTTTTTTATTCTGCTGAAACTTCACTAAAAGGTGCGGGTGACGAACATGGAACCTCTTTGTTGGAGTGGCACAGCAGTAACAACTAGACTAGCTCATAGCTTGCGTACAATTTCCATTTTCTTGTCACTTTATAACTTTCTTCGGTTTTCCCAGTTCGCTAGCCACTATCCCATCATTTTTATTCGGTTTTTCTTTTTCTTCTTCTTTCGAAAATACTTGATCTTTTATTCAAATTTGTGAACTTTTTTTCTCTCATTTCTTTCAATGAAATTTCTTCAAAGTTCATGATTATTTTTTCAAAATTGATGAGCTTGTTTTCAAAATTGATGAACATTTTAAAAAACCGATGAACTTTTTTGAAATTCGTCATTTTTTCAAAATTGATTAACTTTTTTCGAAAATACGTGAACCTTTATTAAAATACATGAACTTTTTTCGAAGTTCATGATTTAGTTTTCAAAATCAATGATTGTTTTTGAAATTGATGAATTTTTCTCAAATCAGTTAACATTTTTTTCAAAATTGATGAAATTTTTTCAAAATTCATATTTATGAATTTTTTTAAAGCCACGAACATTTTAATAAATCCATGAACTTCTTATCTCATGACCATATTCAAATGCACAAAACCCGGAAGCCAGTTTTTTTCCCTGAACCAGCAGCACAACACAGCCGAAAAAATGCGAGCAAGGGCGAGTCGACGGAGCAAGCGAACTAAGCAAACAACAAAGTAATGGAGCGATGGTTCAATGGGCTAGCCCACGAAGGCGGTGCGCGTGGGCGCCGGTTGCTTCCCGGTGCGCGTGAGCCCAGCCAACAAGTTGCATGTACGCACCTTTTTTGGGGCTCTGTGTGGAGGCAAACCAGCAGGACGTAGTACCCATCCTGGGTTTACTACCACCTCGACTTGCTACTGTAGAGGGACATAAAGCTCGGATAGATTAAAAAAAACATAAAGCTCGGATATACAAGGCCTTGTACAATGTTGGATGTTTAGGGTGGTACTTAGATAAACAAACTGAATTTTACTGAAGCACTGGTGCTTATTTCTATAGAAGAAACGCCTAATTAAGATCTACCCTGTATAAATAAGTACCGGTGCTTTTAATGTAAGATTAGGGAAACCACACGTTGCGGTGCCTTGTATTGATCAATATATAGAGGTTACAAGGCAGAGTTCGTATCGTACAATATACAGATACCTATACAAGGACTACACATATACAACCGTATATCTATACAAAACAATACGGTTATATATTCTAACACCCTTCCTCAGTCGTAAACGGGCGTCGACGAATGTCAAGACTGTCCCGAAAATCCAAGAAGAGAGGGGATGGCAATCCTTTGGTGAAAATGTCCGCAAATTGAGAAGAACTCGGAACGTGAAGAACCCGGACCTCGCCTGTGGTGACACGGTCTCGTACAAAGTGTTGATCGATCTCCACATGCTTAGTGCGCTGATGATGAACAGGATTCTGTGTCATGTAAACAGAGCTCACATTGTCACAAAGCACCACAGTGGCACCAGTCACCGGGTGATGAAGCTCCTAAAGAAGCTGCCATAACCAACATGTTTCAGCCACTACATTTGCAATTGCCCTGTATTCGGCCTCGACGCTGGAGCGAGAGATCGTGTGCTGCGGCTTAGCAGACCATGACACCAGGTTAGTGCCTAGGAAGACACAATAACCTGAGGTAGACCGGCGAGTGTCGGGGCAACCTGCCCAATCAGCGTCAGAATAGGCCATCAATTTGTTGGAGCTACGTCGAAACAAAGTGAGGCCATGGCCCGTGGTGCCGCGGATATAGCGAAGCACACGCTTCACAAGGAGCAAATGATAAGCCCGAGGATCATGCATATGAAGACAAATCTGTTGCACAGCATAAGAGATGTCTGGCCGAGTGAATGTGAGGTACTGAAGACCGCCTGCAATACTACGATACTCGGTGGGACCTGCAACTGGATCACTGGACTTGGATGAAAGTTTGGAGGTAGTATCAACGGGAGTAGAGATGGGTTTGTACTGCAACATGCCAGCTCGGTCAAGAAGATCCATTGCGTACTTCTCCTGTGAGAGGAACAGACTGTCCTTCATGCGTGTGACAGAGATGCCCAGAAAATAATGAAGATCACCCATATCTGTCATACTGAACTCGGTACGAAGAGAGGCAATCAAATTGTGCACCAATGTCGAGGAAGATGCAGTCAGGATGATGTCATCCACATAGAGCCGGAGATAGGCCATGTCAGCGCCACGCCGATAGACGAACAACGAGCTGTCGGACTTGAAGCCTACGAAACCAACCGATGCAATGAACGAAGCAAACCGCTAAAACCATACTCGAGGCGCCTGTTTCAAACCAAAGTGATTTGTTGAGGCGACAAACCTTATCAGGGAAGCGAGGATCAGCGAACCTAGAAGGCCGACGAGCATAAACAGTCTCGGTGAGAGTGCCATTGAGGAATGCATTCTTGACGTCAAGCTGATGTATCAACCAGTCACTAGAGAGAGCAAGAGAGAGCACTGTGCGAATAGTAGTTGGCTTGACAATAGGGATGAAAGTTTCATCAAAATCGATACCTTCACGCTGAGTAAATCCACGGAGCACCCAACGAGCTTTGTAGCGATCCAAAGAACCATTGATACGTCTCCAACGTATCTATAATTTTTGATTGTTCCATGCTATCATATTATCAACCTTGGATGTTTTATATGCATTTATATGCTATTTTATATGATTTTTGGGACTAACCTATTAACCTAGAGCCCAGTGCCAGTTTCTGTTTTTTTCCTTGTTTTTGAGTATCGCAGAAAAGGAAAACCAAACGAAGTCTAATTGACCTGAAATTTCGCAGAGATTATTTTTGGACCACAAGAAGCCCACGGAGATGGGGCAGAAGAGTCTCGAGACACCCACGAGGGTGTGGGGCGTGCCCTACCCCTTGGGCGCGCCCCCTACCTTGTGGCCGCCTCGGGGACCCCCCTGACTTGTTTCCGACGCCAAAAATTCCTATAAATACTGAAACCTCCAGAAAATAACCTAGATCGGGAGTTCCGCCGCCACAAGCCTCTGTAGCCACCGAAAACCAATCTAGACCCGTTTCCTGCACCCTGCCGGAGGAGGGAATCCCTCTCCGGTGGCTATCTTCATCATCCCGACGCTCTCCATGACGAGGAGGGAGTAGTTCACCCTCGGGGCTGAGGGTATGTACCAGTAGTTATGTGTTTGATCTCTCTCTCTCTCGTGTTCTTGATTTGGCACGATCTTGATGTATCGGGAGCTTTGCTATTATAGTTGGATCTTATGATATTTCTCCCCATCTACTCTCTTGTAATGGATTGACTTTTCCCTTTGAAGCTATCTTATCGGATTGAGTCTTTAAGGATTTGAGAACACTTGATGTATGTCTTGCGTGGGATACCGTGGTGACAATGGGGTATTCTATTGATCCACTTGATATATGTTTTGGAGATCAACTTGCGGGTTCCGTGACCTTGGGAATCTATGCATAGGGGTTGGCACACGTTTTCGCCTTGACTCTCCGGTAGAAACTTTGGGGCCCTCTTTGAAGTTCTTTGTGTTGGTTGAATAGATGAGTCTGAGATTGTGTGATGCATATCGTATAATCATACCCGCGGATACTTGAGGTTGTTAGAATTAACCTTGCTGTTTTTTGGTTTTTCATCATATTTATTAAGCAGTGTCATGCATGTTGTCACGTCCGACCTACCTGGCTGTGGGCATGTACTCACGTAGAGAAGAGATCACGCGTGTATATGCAAGTCAGTAGTGTATCCCGTTGAGTTTGTTAGTAGTTTGCATGGATAGGCTAGCTGCATGCGTCTAGTTCCGTGGAGTCCAAGCGGCCGAGTTGTGTAGCAGAAAGAGGTGGAGAAAGAAGCGGGCAAAATCAGTTGTGGCATGCGCCGGCTGCGTGAACTCTTAGTTGATCTGCAGAAAACTTGGAAGTGACTCAATCTAGACGTGGGTTAGTTGAGTAGTAACCGGGTCAGACAGTTGTGGCCTGTGCGTGTGTGTGCACGGAGTTAGTGGGTGAGTGGCTGCGTTTTAGCCGTGTGCTTCCGGCTATTTAAGCCATCATGTAATTGCATTGCAAGTGTGAGAAGAAAACAAAGAAAAGGCAAAGTGTGTGCGTGCCAAGACTCTGTGCGTATCTTCTTCCACCTCTAGTTGTGTGTGTGAGTCTTCTTCCTCCTCCGACTGTGCCAACATTTGGTATTCAGAGCCATGGTGACTGAAGGTTCGCGCACTCCGTCGCCGGGTCGCCGCCGTGTCTCGGCCTCGCCGGTGGTGCGCCGAGGCCGGAGCCCGACGTGGCGTGGCTGCCGCGAGGTGGTGGTGCAGCAGGAGGTCGTTCATTAGGCCAGCAGCACCGTCGTCTACCCGCCGCTGACGGCGACGAACTACTTCGAGTGGTCACTGATCATGAAGGTGAACATGGAGGCCCAATGCGTGTGGGATGCCATCGAGGGAGGCGGGAGCTTCAGTCAGGACAGGGCGGCGCTTGCGGCAATTCTGCGAGCCGTGCCGGAGGAGATGCACTCCACGCTTGCCGTGAAGGCGACGGCAAAGGAGGCATGGGATGCCATCAAGATCATGCGGGTCGGCGATGCCCGCGTCCGTGAGGCCAAGGCGCAGACTCTCCTCAAGGAGTTTGATGTCGTCCGCATGAGGAGCGGCGAGACCCTCGATGAGCTCGCCATGCGCATGAACGGGATCGCCAACAAGCTGCGCACGCTCAGCGAGAACCTCGACGTGGTGAAGGTCGTGAAGAAGCTTCTCCGCATCGTGCCATCCAAGTATACCCAGGTAGCTATTGCCATTGAACAGCTTCTTGATCTTAAAACCATGTCCATGGAAGAGCTTGTGGGAAGGCTCAAAATGGCGGAAGACCGGAGCGACTTGGACGAGGGCGCCAACAACTACGACCAAGGTGGTGGGAGTCGCCTGCTCCTCACGGAGGAGGAGTGGCTTGCTCGCCACCGCAGCGGCGCCGGCAAGAAGAAGGGCAACTTTGACATACGCAAGGTGCGTTGCTACAACTGTCAAGAGTACGGACACTACTCCAAGGACTGCACCGAGCCAAGGAAACAGCAGGCGCTTCTTGCTGCCGCGACGGCCGACAACGAGCCGGGGCTGCTGTGATGCTACGGCATGGGAGTTCGAATAAACAACAGCAAGGTTAAGGGGGTGATTGTTAGAATTAACCTTGCTGTTTTTTGGTTTTTCATCATATTTATTTAGCAGTGTCATGCATGTTGTCACGTTCGACCTACCTGGCTGTGGGCATGTACTCACGTAGAGAAGAGATCACGCGTGTATAAGCAAGTCAGTAGTGTATCCCGTTGAGTTTGTTAGTAGTTTGCATGGATAGGCTAGCTGCATGCGTCTAGTTCCGTGGAGTCCAAGCGGCCGAGTTGTGTAGCAGAAAGAGGTGGAGAAAGAAGCGGGGAAAATCAGTTGTGGCATGCGCCGGCTGCGTGAACTCTTAGTTGATCTGCAGAAAACTTGGAAGTGACTCAATCTAGACGTGGGTTAGTTGAGTAGTAACCGGGTCAGACAGTTGTGGCCTGTGCGTGTGTGTGCATGGAGTTAGTGGGTGAGTGGCTGCGTTTTAGCCGTGTGCTTCCGGCTATTTAAGTTGAACAAGTGAATGTAAAAGGTGTGGCCATGAGGGCTGGGCAAAACAATGTAGTGTATGTGTTTCTCACCGGGAGTAGAAAGCAAAGCTAGTCTCTCTCCACGGTGAGGTGTGTGTGTATGTGTGGGTTTCTGAGTTTTTCCCACCATGTGCATTCGTGTGTTCTTGAGAGAAGAACAAAGCAATAGAGAAGAGAGAGTTGAGTTGTGTGAGATAGAGGAAGAAGAAGAGCGGCGCTGCACTGCGAGGAGGCGGCGCCAACAATTGGCATCAGAGCCATGTCGATCCGAGGTGACGGTGGCGGCGCGGTGGACTCCATGTGAAGGGGACGTCAGCGCCGCAAGGTGGACGCCGTTGGCGGCGTGATGCTGCTAGTGGGTGCGTGTGTGAGTCCTGTACTTGGCTATTTAAGTTGAACAAGTGAATGTAAAAGGTGTGGCCATGAGGGCTGGGAAAAACAATGTAGTGTATGTGTTTCTCACCGGGAGTAGAAAGCAAAGCTAGTCTCTCTCCACGGTGAGGTGTGTGTGTATGTGTGGGTTTCTGAGTTTTTCCCACCATGTGCATTCGTGTGTTCTTGAGAGAAGAACAAAGCAACAGAGAAGAGAGAGTTGAGTTGTGTGAGATAGAGGAAGAAGAAGAGCGGCGCTACACTGCGAGGAGGCAGCGCCAACAGAGGTGACATTGAAGTATCTAGGTGACATTAGGGTTTTGGTTGATTTGTGTCTTAAGGTGTTATTCTAGTACGAACTCTAGGATAGATCGAATGGAAGGAATAGCTTCGTGTTATTTTACTACGGACTCTTGAATAGATCGATTAGAGAGAATAACTTTGAGGTGGTTTTGTACCCTACAATAGTCTCTTCGTTTGTTCTCCGCTATTAGTGACTTTGGAGTGACTCTTTGTTGCATGTTGAGGGATAGTTATATGATCCAATTATGTTATTATTGTTGAGGGAATTTGCACTAGTGAAAGTATGAATCCTAGGCCTTGTTTCCTAGCATTGCAATATTGTTTACGCTCACTTTTACCACTTGCTACCTTGCTATTTTTATATTTTCAGATTAGAACAACCTATATCTACCATCCATATTGCACTTGTATCACCATCTCTTCGCTGAACTAGTGCACCTATACAATTTACCATTGTATTGAGTGTGTTGGGGACACAAGAGACTCTTTATTATTTGGTTGCAGGGTTGCTTGAGAGAGACCATCTTCATCCTACGCCTCCCACGGATTGATAAACCTTAGGTCATCCACTTGAGGGAAATTTGCTACTGTCCTACAAACCTCTGCACTTGGAGGCCCAACAACGTCTACAAGAAGAAGGTTGTGTAGTAGACATCAAGCTCTTTTCTGGCGCCGTTGCCGGGGAGGTTAGCGCTTGAAGGTATATCTTTAGGTTTTGCAATCGAATCTTTTTGTTTCTTGTTTTATCACTAGTTTAGTCTATAAAAGAAAATTACAAAAAAATGGAATTAAGGTTGCCTCATATGCTTCATCTTTTAATGTCTTTCGTGAAAATAAGGATTCCGATGATTGTGCCAAAGTGTTAGAAGAAGAATGTATTAAAATGTTTGGCACTAAATCTTTGGATGATGAGCATGCTTGCAATGTTGTTAGTATGAATTCTTTGAATATCCATGCTGCTAATGATATGCAAAGCCACAAGCTTGGGGATGCTATGTTTGATGAAGATGATATTTTTTGTCCCCCAAGTTTTGATGAGCAATTTTTTTTGATGATAGCATGCCTCCTATTTATGATGATTATATTGATGAAAGTGGGTTTGGAAGAGTGTCAACTTTAGGAAGTAATGGTCCCACTATTTTGGAGGATGTTGAATCTTATTGTGATAATTATGAAAGTGGGTTTGGAGAGGTCATGACTTTAGTTAATGTTAATCCCACTATTTTGGAAGAGTATCAACTTTGCATACATGTGGATCGTGTTAAGAATATGTTTTGTGATAGCTATATTGTTGAATTTGCTTATGATCCTACATGTAATTATTATGAGGGAGGAACATATGCTTGTAGGAATTGCAATAATATCAAGTTTCCTCTCTATGTGTTGAAAATCTTGAAGATTTGCTTGTTTTACCTTCCTATGCAAGTTGATTCTTGTTCCCACAAGTTGTTTGCTCACAAAATCCCTATGCATAGGAAGTGGGTTAGAATTAAATGTGCTAGTCATATTCTTCATGATGCTCTTTTTATGTGTTAATTCTTATCTTTTATGCCTAGCTAGGGGCGTTAAACGATAGCGCTTGTTGGGAGGCAACCCAAGTTTATTTTTGTTCTTGCTTTTTGTTCCGGTTTAGTAATAAATAAATCATCCACGTCTATTATGATTTTTTTATGTTTTAATTAGTGTTTGTGCCAAGTAGAACCTTTGGGAAGACTTTGGTGAAGTCTTTACGATCTTGCTGTAAAAACAGAAACTTTTGTGCTCACGAGATTAGCTGCCATGCTTTACTGGAGAGTGCAATTAGGTTGGTTCTTTTTGAAGACGATTAATAGACAAATTACTCAGGTCCACCAATTTATTTCAGAATTTTTGGAGTTATAGAAGTATTTGAACCTCCAGATTGCTATAGACTGTTCTGTTTTTGACAGATTCTGTTTTCTATGTGTTCTTTCCTTATTTTGATGAATCTATGAGTAGTATCGGAGGGTATAAACCATAGAAAAGTTGTAATAAAGTAGATATTACACCAATATGAATTTAGAATGAGTTCGCAACAGTACCAAAAGTGGTGATTTATTTTCTTATACTAACGGAGCTTACAAATTTTCAGTTGAGTTTTGTGTTGTGAAGTTTTCAAGTTTTGGGTAAAGATTCGATGGACTATGGAATAAGGAGTGGCAAGATCCTAATCTTGGGGATGCCCAAGGCACCCCAAGGTAATATTCAAGGAAAACCAAGAGCCTAAGCTTGGGGATGCCCCGGATGGCATCCCCTCTTTCGTCTGCGTTCATCGGGAACTTTACTTGAAACTATATTTTTATTGACCACATGATATGTGTTTTGCTTGGAGCAACTTTTACGATTTGAGTCTTTGCTTTCTAGTTTACCACAATCATCCTTGTTGTACACACCTTTTGGGAGAGACACACATGAATCGGAATTTATTAGAATACTCTATGTGCTTCACTTATATCTTTTGAGCTAGATAATTTTGCGCTAGTGCTTCACTTATATCTTTTAGAGAACAGTGGTGGTTTTATTTTATAAAAATTATTGATATCTCATGCTTCACTTATATTATTTTGAGAATCCTTTAGAACAGCATGGTAGTTTACTTTGGCTATAAAATTAGTCCTAATATGATAGACATCCAAGACTGGTATAATAAAAACTTTCATAAAAGTGCATTGAATACTATGAGAAGTTTGATACTTGATGATTGTTTTGAGATATGAAGATGGTAATATTATATTCGTGCTACTTGAGTAGTTGTGAATTTGAGAAATATTTGTGTTGAAGTTTGCAAGTCCCGTAGCATGCACGTATGGTAACCGTTGTGTAACAAATTTGAAACATGAGGTATTCTTTGATTGTCATCCTTATGAGTGGTGGTCGGGGACGAGCGATGGTATTTTCCTACCAATCTATCACCCTAGGAGCATGCGCGTAATGCTCGGGTTTTTGATGACTTGTAGATTTTTGGAGTAAGTATGTGAGTTCTTTATGACTAATGTTGAGTCCATGGATTATACGCACTCTCACATTTCCATCATTGCTAGCCTCTTCGGTACCTTGCATTACCCTTTCTCACCTTGAGAGTTGGTGCAAACTTCGCCGGTGCATCCAAACCCCATGATATGATATGCTCTATCACACATAAATCTTCTTATATCTTCCTCAAAACAGCCACCATCCCTACCTATTATGGCATTTCCATAGCCATTCCGAGATATATTGCCATGCAACTTTGCACCGTTTCATTTATTATGACACGCTTCATCATTGTCATATTGCCTTGCATGATCATGTAGTTGACATCGTATTTGTGGCAAAGCCACCATGCATAATTTATCATACATGTCACTCTTGATTCATTGCCCATCCCGATACACCACCGGAGGTATTCATATAGAGTCATATTTTGTTCTAGTATCGAGTTGTAATCATTGAGTTGTAAATAAAAAGAAGTGTGATGATCATCATTAATAGAGCATTGTCCCCAAAAAAGAGAGAAATGCCAAATAAAAAAAGGGAAAGGCCCAAAAAAGGGAGAAAAGAAATAAAATGGGACAATGCTACTATCCTTTTTTTCCACACTTGTGCTTCAAAGTAGCACCATGATCTTCATGATAGAGAGTCTCTTATTTTGTCACTTTCATATACTAGTGGGAATTTTTCATTATAGAACTTGGCTTGTATATTCCAACAATGGGCTTCCTCAAATGCCCTAGGTCTTCGTGAGCAAGCAAGTTGGATGCACACCCACTTAGTTTCTTTTGTTGAGCTTTCATACATTTATAGCTCTATTGCATATGTTGCATGACAATCCCTACTCCATGCATTACATCAATTAATGGACATCTCCCTAGACCGTTGATTAGCCACGTTAATGTGAGACTTTCTCTTTTTTTGTCTTCTTCGCACAACCCCCATCATTATATTCCATTCCACCCATAGTGCTATGTTCATGGCTCACGCTCATGTATTTCGTGAAAGTTGAAAAAAGTTTGAGATTACTAAAGTATGAAACAATTGCTTGGCTTGTCATCAGGGTTGTGCATGATGAGAGCATTTTTGTGTGATGAAAATGAAGCATAGCCAAACTATATGGTTTTGTAGGGATAAGCTTTCTTTGGCCATGTTATTTTGAGAAGACACAATTGCTTAGTTAGTATGCTTGAAGTATTATTATTTTTATGTCAATATTAAACTTTTATCTTGAATCTTTTGGGTCTGAATATTCTTGCCACAATAGAGAAGATTACATTGATAATTATGTTAGGTAGCATTCCACATCAAAAATTCTGTTTTTATCATTTACCTACTCGAGGACGAGCAGGAATTAAGCTTGGGGATGCTTGATATGTCTCCAACGTATCTACAATTTTTGATTGTTCCATGCTATTATATTATCAACCTTGGATGTTTTATATGTATTTATATGATTTTTGGGAGTAACCTATTAACCTAGAACCCAGTGTCAGTTTCTGTTTTTCCTTGTTTTTGAGTATCACAGAAAAGGAAAACCAAACGAAGTCCAATTGACCTGAAGTTTCACGGAGATTATTTTTGGACCACAAGAAGCCCACGGAGTATCGGAGATGGGCCAGTAGAGTCCCGAGGCACCCACAAGGGTGGGGGGGTGCACCCTACCCCTCTGGGCGCGCCCCCTACCTCGTGGCCGCCTCGGGGACCCCCCCTGACTTGTTCCCGACACCAAAAATTCCTATAAATACTGAAACCTCCAGATAATAACCTAGATCGGGAGTTTCGCCGCCGCAAGCCTCTGTAGCCACCGAAAACCAATCTAGACCCATTCCGGCACCCTGCTGGAGGGGGGGAATCCCTCTCTGGTGGCCATCTTCATCATCCCGGCGCTCTCCATGAAGAGGAGGGAGTAGTTCACCCTCAGGGCTGAGGGTATGTACCGGTAGCTATGTGTTTGATCTCTCTCTCTCTCTCTCTCGTGTTCTTAATTTGGCACGATCTTGATGTATCGCGAGCTTTGCTATTATAGTTGGATCTTATGATGTTTCTCCCCCTCTACTATCTTGTAATGGATTGGGTTTTCCCTTTGAAGTTATCTTATTGGATTGAGTCTTTAAGGATTTGAAAACACTTGATGTATGTCTTGCCTGGGATACCCGTGGTGACAATGGGGTATTCTATTGATCCACTTGACGTATGTTTTGGTGATCAATTTGCGGGTTCCGTGACCTTGGGAATCTATGCATAGGGGTTGGCACACGTTTTCGTCTTGACTCTCCGATAGAAACTTTGGGGCCCTCTTTGAAGTTCTTTGTGTTGGTTGAATAGATGAATCTGAGATTGTGTGATGCATATCGTATAATCATACCCACGGATACTTGAGGTGACATTGGATTATCTAGGTGACATTAGGGTTTTGGTTGATTTGTTTCTTAAGGTGTTATTCTAGTACGAACTCTAGGATAGATCGAACGAAAGGAATAGCTTCGTGTTATTTTACTATGGACTCTTGAATAGATCGATCAGAAAGAATAACTTTGAGGTGGTTTTGTACCCTACAATAATCTCTTCGTTTGTTCTCCGCTATTAGTGACTTTGGAGTGATTCTTTGTTGCATGTTGAGGGATAGTTATATGATCCAATTATGTTATTATTGTTGATGGAACTTGCACTAGTGAAACTATGAACCCTAGGCCTTGTTTCCTAGCATTGCAATACTGTTTACGCTCACTTTTACCACTTGCTACCTTACTGTTTTTATATTTTCAGATTACAAAAACCTATATCTACCATCCATATTGCACTTGTATCACCATCTCTTCGCCGAACTAGTGCACCTATACAATTTACCATTGTATTGAGTGTGTTGGGGACACAAGAGACTCTTTGTTATTTGGTTGCAGGGTTGCTTGAGAGAGACCATCTTCATCCTACGCCTCCCACGGATTGATAAACCTTAGGTCATCCACTTGAGGGAAATTTGCTACTGTCCTACAAACATCTACACTTGGAGGCCCAACAACGTCTACAAGAAGAAGGTTGTGTAGTAGACATCGACCATCAGACTTCATCTTGTGACGGTAGATCCACTTACCAGTAACGATGTTAGCATTGCGAGGTGGATCAACGAGGTCCCAAGTGTTGTTGGAGAGAAGAGCACCATACTCCTCAACCATAGCGGAATGCCAGTTTGGATCCTTGAGAGCACCACGATAAGTCTTCGGTATTGGAGATAAACCCTCAACATGAAGATCAAAAATCTTTTTCGGCTGCACAATACCCTGTTTGGCACGAGTGGCCATGGCGTGAGATGGTGGCGGTGGGAGGCCCCGTGGCCGGCGGGTCCGGGGTGGATCCACAGCAGCAGGAGCTACGACAGCGTGGCCGGCGATGATGCTGCGGCAGTAGGAGAAGGACTCCCAGCAGGGCCGCCATTAAGCCCCCCAGCAGGGCGCTCGGCAGAAGCCCGTTCCCCAGGCGATCAAGGCGATGTCGGTGGCGGCGATCGAGGCGAGGTCGGTGGCGGCAATCGTGGCGGCGACCGTGGGGTCGCATCCGGGGTTACCGTGCCTAGCACGGTGAACGACATCGGCTACTCAGTACCCTGCAAGAAATCATAAGTGTGCAGGGAAGGAGTAGGAGTTGACGAAGATGGAGTGGATGCAAATGGAAAGCTTGACTCATCGAACACTACATGGCGGGAGATGATGATCTTTTGGGTGGAAAGATCAAGGCAACGATAGCCATGATGCCGTGATGGGTACCCTAGAAACACGCATGGCACGGAGCGAGGCGCAAGTTTGTGCGGAGCAACAACGGTGGTGTTGGGGTAACATAGACATCCGAAAACCCGAAGACCAGCATATGCAGGATCCACGCCAAGTAAGGCACGAAAAGGAATGCGATCCGAGATTGCCTTGGAAGGTTGCCGATTATACAACCTAATGGTGGTGTGAAGAGCTTCGACCCAGAAACGAGGTGGCATGCTAGCTTGGATGAGGAGTGTACGAGTAATGTCATTGAGAGTATGAATAATGTGTTAGGCTTTACCATTCTATTGCGAAGTGTATGGACATGAAAAGCGGAGTGCAATTCCATGGTGCTGGGAAAACAAATGGAGGAGTGAATTATCGAACTCACGACCATTATCACACTGAATAGCCTGCAAGCGTGCACTAAACTGGGAGAGCGCTAAAGCATGAAGGAACGACAAGTGCAAGAAAGCTTCTGACTTAGACCGTAGAGGATAAACCCATGCATACCGAGTAAAATCATCGAGACAAACGAGATAATACTTAAAGCCAGAAATACTCTCAACAGGAGATGTCCACAAATCACAGTGAATTATCTGAAATGGAGTAGTGGTTACACGATTGGTGGAAGAAAAGGAAAGACAAACATGACGACCTAACTGACAAGCATGACACAAACTACTTTTATTCTTTTCCCTAGGGATGATCGAAGAACGAGCTAATGACTCCATGACGGGCCGCCCCGGATGCCCAAGCCGACGGTGCCAGAGTGCTGCATTGACGATGAGGAAGGCGTCTGGCTGGCTGGTAGAGGAAGGACAGATGGAGTAGAGAGCTCTGAAGCTATTGCATTTGAGAAGCTCGGTCGTGGTTAGGAGATCCCTCACAGAAAAAGCAAGAGGGTCAAATTCGACGGATACACGATTATCAATGGTGAACCGACGAACAGACAAAAGGTTTTTAACTATGTTAGGAGCCACTAAGACATTACGTAGGTAAAGAGGATGAGAGGTGGTGGAAATAGGAAGACGTGCATGCCCGGTACCGGTGATTGGAAGGGTGGAACTGTTACCGACAACGACAACACTACGAGAGGAGGAGGGGACAGACACGGAGGTGAGCATACCGATATCGGACGCGAAGTGGGAGGAGGCGCCGGTGTCCATCACCCACTCCCTGGTGGGTGCTTGCAGCCCCATGGTCTGGAACTGATGCATGAGCGCGGCCTGGTCCCATGAAGCAGTTGTTGATGCCGGTGATGATGGAGCCGGACCGGTGAGTCTGTAGGAGGGCTGTCCAGGGGCGTAGCCATAACCGTAGGGGGCAATGCCGTACGGGCTCTAGGCGTAGAACGCATGCGGCGACGGCATGTGCCGGGGCGCGTAGCTGGGAGCCGGGGCGTAGGTGGGCGGCGCACGACCGAGCAGCCCCCCTGGCCATAGGGCCACATATGGATGGCACCATTCCGGGATGCTGCAATGAGGGCCAGGAAGGAGTGGCAGCCGGCGGGGTCACGAGCGCCGGGATGATCTCCTTGGCGACTCCAGCGGCGACCTTCTTCTTCTTCCTTCCTTTTCCAGAGGCCTTGCCAGGGTTGCCGGCATTGTTGGTGAAGAGGGCCGTGTTCGAGTTGCGAGCGCGGCGATTTTTGCGCTTCATGTCCTGGAGCACGAGCAACGAGCGGCATTGCGCGAAGGTCATACCGGGCATGAGGGAGATCAGATCGGCGGCGGACTCGTATTGCTCGAAGAGGCTGTTGAGGCAGTGAACCACCATCTCGGCATCATCAACGGGGCGCCAAGATCCGCAAGTCCATCGGAGAGGGACTTGACCTTCTGAAGATAGTCGGTCATGCTCATCTCTCCCATCTTGACATCGCCGAGCTCGGCCGTGAGGTGGAGCTGACTATTGATCTTGTAGTCGTTGAAGAGAACGTTGATGCTGTTCAGAGATCGACGGTGAGGGGATCATCACCGGGCGTCATGACGGCGTCGAGGATGTTGAGCGAGACAGACCCATAGAGCCAAGAGACGATGGTGGCGTCGAGGAGAGACCACTCCGGGTTCGGCGCATCGGGGGCGTCGAAGTCGAGGTGATCCAGGAGTGCGTACTTGCGGCAGGCGGCACGGAAGAGAGTGTGCCACTGACAGTGAACGCCGGTGTCAAGCGCGAGCTCGATGGGAACGTGTCCCTTAATGGAATGCAGGCCGATGGCTTGGGCATGCAGCGAGGTCAAGGAGAAAGATCCCGCGCTCGTCCTGGATCCATCGGCGGCGGTCGCGAGAGGCAGCTTGGCCTTGGCGGCCTCTGCCTCGGCGTCCTGGCGCTCCTTGGCCGCGGCCAGCGCCTGGTTCGTTGCGTCCGCATCGGGCTGCGACATGGAGACGGCGTTGCGGGGCGCGGCAGCGAGAGGGGTGGTGGCTTCGGTGGCAGAGGAAGGAGGAGGAGGGCGGCGCAGGCTAGGGTTAGGGTTTTAGGCTCTATACCATGTAAGATTAGGGAAACCACACGTTGTGGTGCCTTGTATTGATCAACATATAGAGCTTACAAGGCAGAGTTCGTATCGTACAATATACATGGACTGATATACAACCGTATATCTATATACAACAATACGGTTATATATTCTAACACTCAAAATAGCTTGATTTATTTCTCCAAGCACCTCCCATAAGCACCTTGCATTGTATAAGGCCTAAGAGGCTACGTCGGAACATGTACAGTGCGCATGCAACTGAACTAACCATTCAGTATATATGGTAGTATAAACCAAATACCGTACTGAATTATCGGTTGACCGAATTTTCGGTTTTCTAATTTTTGAGCCATTTTTGGCTAGCATTTTGTCTAACCGAAATATAAATAATACTGAAATATATTAACCGAAATTTCGGTTTATATCAAGAGTCTAGGCCTATTCCCCACTGAGATCTCCTGTTATTTTGGCTGCATAGACCATCCTCGGTATAAATTTGAGGCAGACGAGCCACGACGCTTCATTCAGGTTTTGGAGGGCACATTTTCTGGATCTAATTTCCAAATTACCACAGTCTGTTTCTCGAGTAGCTTTGTTTTCATCGAAGTACGTCTTCGGCTCGCTTCAGTGTTTGTAGTTATTCCTAGGTGGTCTATAAATCTGAATATAATTTTTATTATTTCTGGTGTTCATTGTACTACCATGATTAAAAATGAATAGATCGAAAGTTTTCTCGGAAAAAAAAGATTTGAGTTAATCATTTCTTCTCAGATTTTGTGAGGACATCACGGTAATACAAGTCACCTACGGAAGTTCCATCCCGTCGAAGATGGTTCTTTACTCCTCCACGTATAGGCAGGGTCTAAAACACAACAGCGTGTGTCTATTTTATCCTTTCTGCATCCACCATCTACATGTGCATGTCGGCAAACTCGATATAATATGCGAGATGAACGGGTTTCCAAAGAGGTGGCCGGTGATAATGTTAACTAAAGATGATAATGTGCTCTGGATTGAAAACGACACAACAAAAGTCTCAACTGGAAAGGCGAAAGTTCTTATGGTGCATTAAGAAATCAAACATGTAGTGCTGTAGTGGCTTTTCCATGAAGCGATAAGGCGTGGAGTCTTACTATCAGGCTTTATTGCTATGACTGAAAGGTCATGAATTATTGCGGAGTCTATCAGGCATTATTGCTAAGACCGAAAGGCCACGAATTAGGCTGTAGGTCTACTCCATGTTCCTGTTATCTTGGAGAGAGATATATCTCCATCCTTGGGCGTAATGTTGAGCAGTTTGACTTTGATATACAGAAGTTTGCAGAATCAGAATAACGACGGAGTCATCCATTTCGTCAGCTTCCTATCAACTATTAACCTCTTTTGGAGTTTCTAAACATATATACCCTGTCTTAATGTTTGTTTTAATATTTGATTTGTTTTATAAGAAATAAGCTGGCATCATACATGATACATGTCAAAAATAACTGACTGATGGTTATAGCAGGCAGTTACTGTAGGGTAACCGATTTGTGGGGCAAATGCCGGCTGCTGGATAGTAACTGTGGATGAGCTCAGCTGGTTTACCAATTTCCAATTCCACCTTGGATCTGGGAGGCGGATGGACATTTTTTTTTCTTTCGTGGACATGTATGTGTGCATTCATGATATATGCACAAAGTGCGCAGGAGAACAGTGTCGGTCTATGTGCCCGGTCTAGATCTTAGGTACTTCCTTTGTTAAAAATAATTGATGTTCTAGATTTATCCCGAGTCAAGCATATCTAAGATTCGCGGCGGCCTTATCCTCAAGATACTAACAATGAACCTGCTTCATTTTTCTGATAGAGAGTGGCAAGCCGAGGTACTTCACCGGGAACGTAATGATTATCGCAGGGAGGTCAATGAGGACATGTTGAAGGTCGATGCCATGGTATCGACTGGGTGCTAGTTGACTCTTGCAGAAGTTGGTAACAAGGCCAGTCACGTTGCCAAACTCCCTCAAGATGTTGGAAAGTGAGGTTTAGTAATGCACACCTCGCCCATGTAACTAGTGCAATCTACCCTGAGAAGTGGCAAGGGCAATGATGAGCTGATAAATAGGGTCGATGGCAAGGCTGAGAGTAAAGGAGATGGCCTCTGCCTCCTCGCCTTCCACTAGGGTTCTCACCTAAGTTCTTCCCACAAATCTCTACTCTCTTAACGACGTCACCAAGTTTATTTCTTAAGCCGCTGCATTGGTCCCCTTCCTCTTCCCCATCAGGCGGCCTCGCCGGCGGCATCAAGAGAAGTGGGACTCGTCAGTACATTCCCTTTTTTTTCTCCTTAGGTTTTGTTTTCCTGGCGACATCGGCGAGGTGGTGCGACAGTGGCGTGTTAGAATAAGGTGTGTCCAGTCTCTCCCTGCCTCGATGACGTTCGATCCAGTGTCGACGAAGGACCTGTACGAGTTTGTTTCCCCGGGTCCGCTGGCTCTCTTCAGATCCTAGAAGTTAGTGTGTTCTTCAAGGAGAGCAATTGGTTGGCCATTCTTGCGATGACTTTGACATCTTCTTCTATATATTGTTCCACGACATGATTCAACTCTTTAACCTTCTGGACCGGCGATAATGAATTGCAAGCATGTTCTGTGTGGGTCATGCTCCGGCAGATACTTCTTCAGTGGCTTTTAGATTTCATCTATTGGGACGAGTGGCTATTGCGGTCACTAAAACATGGTATGGCGAAGGTGTTTGCAAGTGTCCCTTTTTATTACCATTGATTCAGAACAATTTTCATTCTTTGGCAGGCGGCGTACATCTGGACGAAGAAGATACGTAATATGCTCTGCAGAACTTTGGTTGGGTACACCCCAACTATGAAAGTTTAAGGATTTCATAGTCTTTCTGTATGCAAATCAATCTATTCAATATGTTTGTTCTGCAGGCTAATATGATGATAGTTTTTTTAAGTAACTTTAAGATTCATGCAAATTTTTAAGGAGGCGTGAGTTTTGCAATGTAATTTTATTTTGTACTGATTAATCCGCGCCAATTATTTTTTTCATTATACTGGCTATAATTTTTCTTGATAAATATCAGGTGTAAGATACCCTTTAGTTCTCTTATATATATAAAAAATCTCCACTCTCTTCTCTCCGCCAAATTAAAGAAAGCTCTAATCACCATCGATTGACGGACAGCCTTAGTATAATGTGATCAAGGGGAGTATACTAGAAGAGAAAGAAGAAAGGGAGGCTCTTGCCATTCTGATCAGCCACAAAAGAAATTTTATCCTTGTTTGACCGGCCACTGCTGATCCGGGGAGACACCATCGCAAAGAAAAAAGTATATGTATGCGAGATGAGCGGCCTCCCTCCCCAGCTGCTATATATGTGGCCTCCTCTTCCTTCTCGAGAAGCCCACCTACTATCGTCCAACAAGGTCCTCCTCTTCAAACCAGCCCTGCAGATAGAAAGATGGAGCGCCTCAGGACCGGCTTCGACAAGTTCAAGACCGAGGTCTACGAGTAAGCTTCCTCTCTCAGATCCTGCCGCTATGCTTTCCTTTCATCTTTTTGAGATTATTTATTTCTGTCTTCTTCCACTGATTATTCTCTGGCATGGCTGTCGCAGCCAGAAGCCGGATCTCTTCGAGCCCCTCAAAGACAACCAGGAACCCACGGTATGTACTGTACCCCCCACCATTTCTCTTTACTGCCATAATAAAATGTTGTCCCTGGCTAGCTGCCAACTCTGGTTACTTCATCTGCGATTTGTTGATTAGCTTGTTAAGTTTGTCCGGATGCTTGGCCAACAGAGTGTGTTCTCGGTCCTCAACAAAAAAAAGTGTGTTCTCTCTAGATTTGGTCATGCTCTCTTACTGCTACTTCCCCTATGGAGCAGTACTTGTTCAGTTGTTCTGTTTTTTCCCCTCTTCTTCTTCCTTTTTAGGGCTCATTCGGTTTGGAGGAAATCAAAACGTAGGAATTAGGAGTAGTATAGGAATATGATAGGATGGCACTTGCCATCCTAAGGAATTGACTTGCCTCGTTCCTACGCGTAAAATGAGCTTTGAGTGGATGTGTAGTTTCCTTTAAAAACACGGGAAATGAGTAGTATTTCTATGAAATTCCTGCACGCATTTCCTACAAACCGAATGCATACATAGGAAATTTTCCTCTGAAATCCTTATTCCTATGTTTTTCCTACGAAAATCCTCCAAACCGAATGAGGCCTTACTTTTTTCGGAACGGAGGTTGAAACCCCCTAAAGTTGCTTTGGTTGTACAACAATGTTGCTTGCCATTCGAGGAATACCCGGGATACACTCTGACTCTGGGGGTGGGGTATCCATAGCATTTCCTATTACTATCAAAGTAGATATAAAAAATTAAGCGACAGCTTGTCCTAACAGCACGGGCTAACCTTAAGAGGGGGGCCATTGCCGGCCACTTGATAATAGGTTAGTATCTGCTTATCCAACTACCAAGATAGGCACTGGATAATCTTCCGTTGAAATTGGATCATGCACCCTCAAGAAATTGGATCTGTACCGACTCACATGTGCGTTGCCATGATATATGATTTGGCTTATTCATATGTCACCGTCCCTATCACTTTTGTAGTCTTGTGGAGGTTGGAGTATATATTATGCAGGAGGACTAGCAGTTTAGGGTATATAACATGATCTATTATGGACAGATCGAAACCTGATGAAAACCTATGGAAATCAAAATAATTTACCAGAGTGGGAGTTGTAGGCACCCCAGCCAGTCATCGGTTCCGTGACTAACACATGGGATTCAGACTAAGCCTACAGAGCAACATTAGTTTTATGTTCACTTTGTTCTTTCAGAAAAGAAGATGCACCTTATTAATCATTCCGACTTAACGCGAATGATATACTACTCATATAAAAAGGTGCTTCTTCTTTTTTGGAAGCTCGTCTCCGAAGAACCTACAGGCTAAGTGTGCTTGGGATGGGGTAACTTATGGCGTCCTGACTTAATTGGAATGATAGATTACTCATATCAATAATGTGCACCTTCTTTTCCAGAAGCTCATCTCCAATGAACCTATAAATTAAGCATGCTTCTGTGACCATACGGGAAGTTATTCCCGGCGAGCTGCAACCGTCGGTCGGCGGGCTACAACTGACATAGGTAGTGCTACAACGAGTTACGAACGAGCGGTGGCGAGGTTACATCATGGGTACGGCGAATAGTCTCGGAGGCCATCCCTGACGATGCGACAGTGATCACCGGGATGTCGTCGGGCCTCGGTGCGACGTGGCTGCCGCAGCGAATGGAGGCGACGTCGGGGGAGCAGGGTGCTGTTGTGCCTTGCCAGTGTTGCACGCACATGGGTGGGAAGGTGGAGATGTGCGAATCATGGGCATGAGGGGATACTTTAATTTACGTTGACTGGACGAGAGGAAAAAACAGTCCATCCTATGGTTCGAAGAGGCTTCATCTGACGGTCCTGCTGCGACTGGTCTGGTGCTTGCGCCGATCAACCGACATAGAGTGTTACCCAATTTGGTTTGGACGGGCGACGGAAGTACCTTGCCGCTACTTGCTTTGCTTGCCTTTCTATCTCCGTGTGTCTCTACTTTTCGATTTCTTGTCACAAAAGCAAAATTTAGTTTCTCCCGCCAGATTGAATAAAAGGTGGTCCGAGATAGAATGTTGAAAGTGGCAGCCTTCAGCGCAAAGCTATGTCAGAAACGTCTATTCCACCTATCAGAGCAAGTATGAGAAGGGGTTTATATCCCGATCTACATAGCATTTTTTTTTCTATGCGAAGAAAAGAGACACTAAAAAAACCTCTCATGCAAGAGCTCGAGGTCGGCTCTATGCGTGCTTCTTAACAAATGTAATAAATACAATGAAAGAAAGAGATAAGGTTGAAAAAAGTGCTAGTTAACGGTCCATCTTATAGACTATGTTAAATGTGAGTGATTATAGATGATTACTCTAAATAGCGTGGCAGCTATATATAGCCATCAACTGACTATACTATTAACCATGCTCTTACGATATCGGCATACAGACAAATTTCTTTATTTATATCACAAGGCTGACTAATACTGCCCAGCCATAATGAATAGCATCTCTGCTTATCACTGACAACTATGAGATGTTGGAGTTCCAAAAAAACTCTAAAATATTGCAAACTAAATATATCGGTCATGCAGTATTTGTTGTTTGCGTGCGCCGACTCGCGTGTGTGCCCATCGGTCACCTTGGGCCTGGAACCCGGCGAGGCCTTCACCGTTCGCAACATCGGTGCCATGGTCCCGTGCTACTGTAAGAACAAGCACACCGGCGTTGGATCGGCAATCGAATACGCCGTCTGTGCCCTCAAGGTTAAGGTCATCGTGGTGATTGGTCACAGCCGCTGTGGTGGAATTAAGGCCCTCCTCTCGCTCAAGGATGGGGAGGACGACTCTTTGTAAGTACGTAGCTTGGATCTGAATGATAATTTTCTTGGTCCGTGTCTGACCGGAGAAGTTTGGTTTGTTGGTGTCAGCCACTTTGTTGAGGACTGGGTCAGGATCGGGTACTCGGCCAAGAAGAAGGTGAAGGACGAGTGTTGTGACCTGCCTTTCGAGGACCAATGTGCCATCTTGGAAAAGGTTCACTCGCACCATTGGCCATCTACCATTTCATACTACTTTACTTGTTTCGTTTTACTCTATATATATAAGTTTGTCTCAAGTCAAATTTCATCGAGTTTGGCTAAGATTGTAGGAGAAAGTATTGACATATCTTTTTGATGCTCAGAAAGTATTCATATTCACATTATCAAATTAATAGTATAATTAGATGCATCAAGTAATTGCTTTTCATATTATACATTCTAAGTATTGTTGGTGTTGATATTTTAAATATAAGTTTGGTCAAATGTCAAAAAATAAATCTTAATGTGGAATACAATGCAACGGAGGGACTAGTATTTGGCAGATAGCTTGTAATGTTCAGACTTTTTGCATGTGAATAAATGGAAACTCGCTGAGCGAGAGTTCTCTCTTAACCGTTCTCATCCACAGGAGGCCGTGAACGTGTCCCTCCAGAACCTAAGCACCTACCCGTTTGTCAAGGAGGGTGTGGCCAACAGAACCCTCAAGCTCGTCGGCGGCCACTACGACTTTGTCTCAGGCAAGTTCGACACATGGGAACTGTAAATCAATCTTCCCTCACATTGCTCAACTCCCACACATATATGCATACGTGTGTATATCAAGATATATGGATCCATCGATATGAATGCCATGGAGTACCTACTCGTTATTTTCCAGTAGTGAATGCCGGATGGCTTGGTGTCAATTTTTGTAATAAGCAATAGTATTTTCCGACGCACAATTATTGTACTACTATGTGATGCATAATTTGATCGTCATATGATCAAAATGTATCAGGCATTATTCTAATCATATTCTTCATTAAGAGTTTACCTTTCGATTTTTTGGCTTTGTTTTCCCTTAACACTAACAAATTGTTGTTTGCCCCTCCATTGCTACTTTTTTTTATCACTATTAATTTAACCCAGTGATTGGACTCTCTTCGGCTTTCTGTGCTACCCAGCTCTTTCTACACAACATGTCCTTCTCCTTTATTTATACAAGGCATTCATTCATTCCACTAACTCCGCCTATGTTGTCTCAACATAGTCAGTCCCAAGCCCGGATAAAGGAGGAGGGTTGTGATAGGCTTGGCGAGCCAACATAAAAACTCAACCACTCTCATGAAGATGAAACCCAAAAGATTTCCGTTGGGGCGTAACCCTCTCAACGACGCGCCACATCGGAACCCGGTGTGGTGGAAAATGGGCAAGGGCCGGGCCATCACCCCCCAGGTGGCGCGCCGTATCTTGATTCGGATACAATGGCAAGTGAGCAAGGATCGGGTCGCCGCATCCTTAGTGGCGCGCTACATCGGCGCCCGGATGTAGTGGAAAATGAGCAAGGGTCTTCGCATTTGACTCGATGAGTGCGAAGGGTAAGGAAGCTAGCCGAGCCTAGGAGGATTCGCTTAGGTAGCTGGAACGTAGGGTCTCGGACAGGGAAGCTTCGGGAGCTAGTTGATGCAGCGGTGAGGAGAGGTGTTGATATCCTTTGCGTCCAAGAAACCAAATGGAGAGGACAGAAGGCGAAGGAGGTGGAGGATACCGGCTTCAAGCTGTGGTACACGGGGACGACTGCAAACAGAAATGGCGTATGCATCTTGATCAACAAGAGCCTCAAGTATGAAGTGGTAGACGTCAAGAGACACTAGTAGAAAAAGGGCCATTTGTCCCGGTTCATAAGGCCCATCTGTCCCGGTTGGGGAACCGGGACTAAAGGGTCGTTACTAATGCCTAGGCCTTTAGTCCCGGTTCTTATACGAACCGGGACAGACGGGCCTCCACGTGGCCGGTGCGGCGAGCCCAGGCAAGAGGCTCTTTAGTCCCGGTTGGTGGCACCAACCGGGACCAATAGGCATCCATGCGTCAGCTGTTCAGAATCTAGGGTTTTTGTTTTTTTTCTGAAAGGGAGGTGGATTTGGGGCTTTTGTATGGTTAATTAAGGTGTTTCATATATTGTGTTAGGTAGCTAATTAATTAATAGAGAGAAGTGTCCTCTCTTATCTCCGTGCTTGGTCGATGCTACGTACTATACATATAGAGAGGCCCTCGACACGCTAGCTAGTAAGAAAATGAAGGAAACCATTAAGTACAGAAGTTCGTCATGCATACCGAGAGAAGTGTTGGACCTCTCCTTCTCCGAGAGATTGGTCGAACAACAAGTTTTCGTATTATCTATCCGATGCTACTGGCTACATACATATACAATATGTAAGATCTGTTACAATCCCCTAGCATCTGAAATCAAGTTCCACATGGTATTCTCCGGCTTTATCGAGGACGTGGTCAAGAAAGAATCCCGCTAATTCCTCTTGAATTGCTTTCATGCGATCTTATGGTAGGAGTTCATTCCGCATCTCCCACGTCTAATTTGAAGAAGGGGGTTAATACATATATATGAATGAAAATCAACAGAAATGATGGTGTAATAAAATGAAATTGTGAATATTATTGCTTATGCACATCAAATTGTCTTTTAGAGTAGCCCCTCTTATCTTTGCAAGTCGCATTGTAGATGAACTCGCACACGTAGTATCCACAGTAATCATTCCCTTGTTCCTGCCACAAGCACTTTACGAGAAATAGAGGTCAATTAAACTGATAATGAAGCATTATAAATGGCATTGATGAAAGTAGTTAGAATCAACGGGAGATGTGCGGAACTAGCTAGCTAGTAGTACTTAATTTTGGGTATGTATATCGCAGCTCCATCGGCAGTCCCGGAGCTTCTTCGGTGAACTTTTTCCAAACCCTGCATGACAAAGAAAATAATTATTACTTGAGATATCAGGAAATGAACAGAAAGTTGCCGATATGGTGCGATAATGATCGATTGAACTTACTTGTTGAGAATTTTAGTCATGTCCGCATAGGTCTCGGGATCTTTTCGTCTCGAGTCTAAGACGGTTACTCGTCCCTGCTCAAGCTTAATCTTCAGGAGAATATAGTGGAAGCTGCGCACGCATGCATAACTCATCAATTACATTACTATAACCTCGCTCAAGTAATAAGGGAAACCGAATATGCACAAGACACTAACACTCACTCAAAGTTGTAAGGAAAGAGTATTTATCTTTGTTTTGATTTATTATCAATGATTTGAGCAAGTTGGCCTCAGCATCTTCGGTGTTCTTTTTAACCTGAAATTCATCTATGATATTTGTGTTAATGAACCCAATATCATACATTTATGCTTTTCTGCACTCGACGATCTTCAATCTGCATAATATGATGAGGATAATTATATATACATGCAATGAAAGAGCTGAGCTATATATAGAGACTTAATGACAGAAGTAGTACTTACAGATAGTAGCAAGTGACCGTTAATTTATCGAGGGCCTTTTGATTGAACAACTGGAAGAACTCCTCAAATGGAACAGTCAACAAATCAATTCCAATGAGGTCGTGCTCCTCTTTAACACTCAGATACAAATTATTCGTCCCCCCAGACTCTCTGCAGGTTTTCATGTACCAATCATGGAATCTTCGCATCATCTTTGTTAGAGATTTTTCATCTTTGACAAGAGGTTTGCCGTAATGGTATTGGTGTTCTTCCACCTCCAAGAAATCATAATGTACATCGTCGGGCAGGTAATCTTCAAGATTGCTATAATCGGGCACCATCCTCGGATCATTAGCGACGATATCGCTAGACACCTTGAGCGGGGGGCACGATTGGTCCGCTTGTTCGCCGAGCTGGGCAATTTTTTTCCCAACTCGTCGTTCTGCTAACCTTCAATCACTTATAGTATTTTCCGACCGCTCCGCTTCGATATATACCTTTGCAGTAATGCGCTCATAGTGGTTTTTCAGCGGAAACTTTGGTGGTTTCCTCAGGGCATCGATAGTGCGCTTTGCTTTCACCCAGTCTACCTTCTCCTCCGGAGGTGGATGTCTCTTTGCTTTCACCCCTTCAAAGAAGTCCTTCACTTCTTTTTCCATGATCTTCGCGTTTTCTTCCACAGTCCTCTCGTATGGTAACTTCTCTAGAGGCTTGAGAGGTGGGCCGAATCTGTATTGCCTCCTGCCACTGGTTGTACTGCTAGATGCCGGAGCAGATGGAGCGGTTGCGGCTATCTTCTTTCGTGCTTGCTTACGAGGCGGAGGAGAAGGACTATGACGCGCCGGAGCAGCCGGGGCGACGGCGGGTCTCTTCCGCCCTTGCTGGCAAGGCGGAGAAGGAGGAGGCTGGTGGCTGCTCGGGCGCGCCGGCGCAGGCGGAGAAGGAGGCGGAGTGCCGCCACGCGCCGGAGAAGGAGGCTGAGTGCCCTGATCACTCGCCGGAGGACGAGGCGGTGGAGGAGGCGGAGTGCCCTGACTCGCCGGAGGAGGAGGAGGAGGCGGAGGCGTCCAGTTCGGAAGGTTGATGAGCTTTTTCCGCCATAGGCATGGAGTCTTCAGACAAGAACCCAGGCGAGTCTCCCCGTCACCCGTAGGGTGGTCAAGCTGGAGGTCCTCAAATCCTTCTGTGATTTCATCCACCATCACCCTAGCATATCCTTCTAGAATTGGCCAGCAGTGAAAAGTTGCGTCAGGTTCAGGAGGTGCAACAGAGCCAACAGCCGCCTTGACTTTCAATTCCATCCACTGCGTCATAAGGTGGCAATTCTGAGACTATGTGATAGCATCCACGGGGTAGCTAGCAGGAGCCGTGAAGACAGGCTCCTGAAGCAGTTCCGTGGAAGCCACGCTGCTTCTCCGCTGAGATGGTGGGGTAGCTTCGGGTGTAGCTTCGGCAGGTCGTGTGCTGCGAACTGCGTCTCGTTCCTCTAGCGCTTGTACCCTTGCGTGCAGCGCCTGTAGTTGGGTCAACTCCTTTTTCTTCTTCCTCTCCCGGCGTTTGTAACCGCCTGCGTCAGGAAATCCAGCCTTCCACGAAAGGGAGCCTGGCGTGCCTTGTGTCCGTCCGGGGTGCTCAGGATTCCCGAGGGCCTCTATGAGCTCGTCGTTCTCTCTGTTCGGAACGAACGTCCCTTGCTGCGCCTTTTCGATATACTCCTGAAGCTTCTCGATGGGTGTATTCATCTGCTCGTTGGTCCAAACGCACTTCCCTGTTACAGGGTCCAATTTTCCCCCAACCCCAAAGAACCAAGTCCTGCAACGGTCTGGCCAGCGTCGCGTCTCTGGTTCAATCCCTTTATCAATGAGGTCATTCTCAGCCTTGTCCCACAACAGCCGGGCTTTCAGGTAGCCACCTGACCCCGTGCGATGGTGATGCTTCTTCTTTACAGCATTTTTCTTATTTGTCGCTGACATCTTTACTGTTCTCTCAGATTTCTTTTTGGTGACAAATGCGGGCCACTGATCTTTGACCTTCTCAAATCGGCCGATGAATTCTGGAGTCTTGTCTTGGTCGACAAACGATGATTTCAGCTCATTCTTCCACCTCCTGAATAGCTCAGCCATCTTCTTAAGAGCATAAGCCTTGATCATTGGCTTTTAACTGGATTCTCCGGATCCTCCTCTGGCGGGAAGGTGAAATTTTCCTGCAGCGCGGTCCAAAGATCAGCTTTCTGCCTATCGCTGACATAAGACACCTGAGAGTCTTTGTCCTTAGGATTCAACCATTGTTCGATGCTGATCGGGATCATGTCCCTAACTATAACCCCGCACTGAGCATTAAATTTTTGCTTGATCCAGAGGGGTTCAATCGGTTGGCCAGCGCGATCAATTTCGATGATCGTGTACCTTTCATTCGACTCAACTTTCTCTTCAGGCCTCGTCTCGTTACCGAAGTGTTGCTCGATTCGGAGGGCTAGAAAAGAAGAAAAAGAAGAGAGTTAATATGTGTACATACCAAAAAAATTAATGCATCAATTACACATGCTTAATTAATTAATATATATACCTGGCCGGACTCCGTTCGGTCATCGGAGCCGTCATCACGGTGTCCTTCCCCTCCATTCGGTCACCGGAGCCGTCATCACGGTGTCCTTCCTCCTCCATTGTTTGATCATCGTCGTATCCTGCTTCTTAATCCTGTCTTTCCAGACCATCGGTGCATGTGTCGTTCAGAAACGACAAGACGGCATCACTTCCGTGTGCGATTATCTCCCCCAACACCGCTTCTGTTGCTTCGCCTCGGGGGTGCGGATCCATAGTTTCTGCAAATATTTACAACATGGCAATTATTATTCAAACATTACAGATGGATATATTAGTGGCAAACATAGAACTAGCTAGCTAAGCACAATAAGGAATCATATTAGTGGCCTGGCCTCGACGCTTCTCTAGGGTTTGGGGGTGGCCTCGGCAACGGTTGAAGGGTTTGGGGTGGCCTCGACGACAACGCTCTTTTAACTTGGTAAATTTGGGTGGCCTCAATAGAGTTTGTCGATCGGGTAGGGGCGCCGCGGGAGGGGGTAGGAGACGGACATCGTTTTTTTCTAGGCTTTGGGTGTCCTCGAGAGTTTTGGTCGAGCGAGAGGGCCGGGGGGTGCTCCTGACGTCCCCCCCTCACTTTAGCAAAGAACTATCTTAAAAAAAGACTTGCTTCGCCGCGGGTGCTCGATCGGTGCGACGTGGACTTGGTGGAAACACTTTATGAAAATGCGATGGTGGCCGGGCCGGGCGGTTTTCTTTTCCTTCTTCATTTTTTCCTTTGTTTTTTATTATATGTTTGTTTTCGTTTTCATTCTACATTTTTGTACATATGAAAAAAATAAAGTTTCTATACAAAAGTGCACAATTTTTATGAACAAATTACAACATCTAAATTAACTATACATCTAAGTAAATATAACTACACATCTGAAATTTTCTTAATCTTAAAACTAAACTAAACATAAACTAAAATAATATAACTACACATCCATCCATACATACATACACATACATATACATCTACATTATATATGAACAAAAAAACCTAATTTTATGAACATCAAAAGGTCTATGAACAAAAAAAACATCACCGGGATAATTGCTTTAACTAAAAAAATTCATATGAGCTCACTAATTAAGGGGGCGGCGATAGACGAGGAGGCAGGGCACGGGGGCAACGGTGAGGGGCGCGGCGACAGTGACGGTGTGGGGCGCGGCGACAGGCGACGAGCGGAGCCAGGGGGCGGCGGCGGCGACGGTGAGGGGCGCGGCGACAGGCGACGAGGAGGCAGGGGGCGGCGACGGCGATGATGAGGGGCGTGGCGACGGGCGATGCGGAGGCAGGGGCGGCGACGGTACCAATGCACCCCTTTAGTCCCGGTTGGTGCCAGCAACCGGGACCAAAGGCCTTGCACATCGGGGTGGTGGTGGGAGTTTAGTCCCACCTCGCTAGTTGAGAGGGGCGCGCACTGATTTATAAGCCCCACTGCCGCACCCCTCTCGAGCTTCTCTCCATTGAAGGCTTACGGGTCTAATTGTGACTGCTATGCCTGCTGGGCCTACTGGGCCTTCTGTGGGCCTGAATCCTAGCCCATGGATTGGTTTCTAGTCGAATTCAGGTCGTGGTGGCCCAGTAGGTGGCAATTTTTTTATTTTTTCCCAGTTTTTTTGTGTTCTTTTTTGCTTTATTTTTTTTGTTTCTACTTACAAAAAAAATATTTATTTATTTTATTTTATTTTGTTTCTAATTACTTATTTATTTTATTTTATGATAATTCCTTTTTCTATTAAAGTTTCTAGCAAAAAAAGTTATTTATGATTTTTTTTGCTTTTAATGATTTTGAACAGAAAATACTTTGATAATTTTAGTTGCATCAATTTTATATAATTTTAGTTTCATAAATTTTAGAAGTTGCTTATAATGTTTTGAACAGAAAATACTTTGATAATTTTAGTTTCATACATTTTATTTATGTTATTAAAGTTTATTTTATTTTGTTTTGTTTCCACTTATATATTTTATTAAAGTTTATATTATTTTGTTTCAAATTACTTATTTATTTTATTTTATGATAATTCTTTTTGCTATTAAATTTTCATTCATTTACTGATTATTTTGAGCTATAAGACCCTGATATTAAAAAGCATTATAAATGAACTCTGAAAAGGTTAAAAGTTGGCATGGTATCATCATTTCATCACATAGCATGTGCAAGAAAGTAGATAGTGTTACGGCAAAAACTGGATGCACTTCGTGTACCAAATGGACAATCTCTTTCGAAGTTTCAGGGTTTCATACGGAAACTCGTCTGTTACAAAGAGATTTCATTTTTTGAACTTATTTGAACTTCATAGTTTTTCTGTGTTCAAAATGCACCATTCAAAGCCACATCATCAATTTTCAACCCTTTCTGACTTCATTTGTTATTTTTCATGTATTTACTGATTTTTTTAGCTATAAGACCCTGAAATTAAAAAGCACTACAATGTAAACTCTGAAACGGTTGAAAGTTGGCATGGTATCATCATTTCACCCACATATCATGTGCAAGAGAGTAGATAGTGTTACGGCCAAAACTGGATGCACTTCGTGTACAAAACGGACAATCTCTTTCGAAGTATCAGGGTTTCATACGAAAACTCGTCTGTTACAAAGGGATTTCATTTTTTGAACTTATTTGAACTTCATAGTTTTTCTGTGTTCAAAATGCACCATTCCAAGCCACATCATCAATTTAGTACATATAGCTCTCATCAATAGATAAGTGACCAAATTAATAAAAGTTCATCATCACAATAAAAACAAAGTACATACATAGTTCTCATTGAACAACATATAGCTCTCTAGAGCATCTAGTTAAACCATACATTGAAACTATGTAAAATCTTTCAATGCAACAACAAATGCGATCATAATCACAGCGAAGGTAAAAATTGATCCAACGGCATAATGATACCAAGCCTCGGTATGAATGTCATATTTTCTAATCTTTCTAATCTTCCACCGCATTGCATCCATCTTGATCTTGTGATCATCGACGACATCCGCAACATGCAACTCCAATATCATCTTCTCCTCCTCAATTTTTTTTAATTTTTTTCCTTCAAGTAATTGTATTCTTCTTGAACTAAATTTAACCTCTCGACAATAGGGTCGGTTGGAATTTTCGGTTCAACTACCTCCTACATAAATAAAATCTATGTCAAGTTGATGGGCATAATTGTCATAAACAATGAATGAACCAAATAGTTATAAAAGATAATATATAGCACATCCGAATCATAGCCAGGACGAGGGCCGATGGGGGCGGATACCAAAACCATCGCACTATATAATAACAAGCAATAATAAAAGTAAGAAAATTAGACAAGTATTTATCTGAAGTAAGAATTTTTTTTCTTTCAGAAGAAGATAAGAACAAGAGGCTCACCACGGTGGTGTAGGCGACGAGATCGGCGTGGGCGATCGACGGCGGTGAAGACGGGGACGGGACGTGACGGACCACTAAACCTAGACAAATCTCGGGGAAAATGGAGCTTGGAGGTCGAGCTTCGAGAGGAGAAAGCTTAACTAGCGTGGCTCGGGCACTTCATCGAACACCTCATGTGGATAGGAGGTGAGCTAGAGCACCCAAATGCCCTCTCCTCGTCGGCCAGAAAAAACAGAGCATTGTGGAGTGCTTTGCTGCGGCGACGGTGTATATATAGGCAACTCATTTGTCCCGGTTCGTGTCTGGAACCGGGACTAAAGCCCAGCCTTCTGTCCCGGTTCGAGCGAAGAACCGGGACCAATGTTTGTGCGCCAGGAGCGAGGCCCATTGGTCCCAGTTCGTGCCAAGAACCGGGACAAATGGGCCCAGACGAACCGGGACCAATGCCCACGAGGCCCCGGCCGCCCCCTGGGCTCACGAACCGAGACGAATGCATCCATTGGTCTCGGTTCGTGGCAGAACCGGGACTAATGGGCTGGCCAGGCCCGAACGAAAGCCCCTTTTTCTACTAGTGAGACGTGGGGACCGGATTATCCTGGTCAAGCTGGTAGTTGAGGACTTGGTTCTCAATGTTATCAGCGCGTATGCCCCGCAAGTAGGCCATAACGAGAACATCAAGAGGGGGTTCTGGGAAGGCCCGGAAGACATGGTTAGGGGTGTACCAATTGGTGAGAAGCTCTTTATAGGAGGAGACCTCAATGGCCACGTGGGTACATCTAACACAGGTTTTGAAGGGGCGCATGGGGGCTTTGCCTATGGCATCAGAAATCAAGAAGGATAAGATGTCTTAAGCTTTGCTCTAGCCTACAACATGATTGCAGCTAACACCCTCTTTAGAAAAAGAGAATCACATCTGGTGACTTTTAGTAGTGGCCAACACTCTAGCCAGATTGATTTCATCCTCTCGAGAAGAGAATATAGGCGTGCGTGCCTAGACTGTAAGGTGATACCCGAAGAGTGTCGTACCCCAGCATAAGCTGGTGGTTGCTGACTTCTGCTTTCGGATTCGTGTCCAGTGGGATAAGCTACATAGTAATGATTCCTTAACAGAAACGTTTCAGGAGTCAATTGGCCAGAGGTACGATGGCGAACAAGAGAATGTATCTGGTGCACCGGGCCACATGGTGCTACCGGTCCATCAAACTTTCTTAGGACATTTTTAAATGTTTTAAAAGAATGACAAAAATCTAGCGACATCACTATAATATTAATGTATGTTGTCATAAAATTTCATACCAAAATTCGAAACATAGCTTGAGATATAATGATGACAAATTCGTCACGGAATAGTATATAACACAAGTTGGGCTTTAGATTTGGCCCATTATCACACTGATGTCAAATTTATCAGTTTTGTATCTTAAACAATGTTTCAAAATTTTATACGAAATTTTGTGAAAACGTATATTGATGTTATGCCAATGTGTTTAATTTTTTGGATTTTTTGAAACATTAAAAAATGTGCTAATGCATCCGGTGCACCAGATACGTTCTTTGGCGAACTATGGCATCTCAGGGTCCTTTTAGACTACGGAGTGCAGTGAACAGTGGTGTACATGGATTTTTATCCCTATTGATAGGAATGTGGTACATGGTAGAGAAAGATGACTGTTGGGAGCACACTACAGATTCCAAAGATGATGGCCTTAAAAGCAACTCCAACACAACGATCCAAATCGTTCACCTCTATTTGTTTGGGTCGGCGCAGACAAAAGTGAAGACCCAACGCGTCGACCTAAACCCAAAACAAGTCCGCTTTGCGTCCGCGCCGACCGCAAATGCGTCCGGCCGGACACGCCGCGCGTTCTCTCGGTGTCTGCCGCGGTCCCATTTGGCAGCCACTTAACTACCGCCCACCTTCTAATTTATGACTACCATCGACACTAGGCCCACTAGTCAGCCAATGCAACCGTCTTATTTTAACCCACACTTGCTGGGGGGCGTCCTCATCCACTTCCGTCCACATCTGTCCTCCCCCCCCCACCACCACCCCCTTCTTGCTTCCTCGCCGGCGACAACCCAAAATCCTAGCCATGGGCCTCTTCGGCAGCAGCTCCGGCAGCGGCAAAGGCAAGGGCACCCCCCGCGCCTCATCCTCCCGTGTTCCGCCTCCCCCTCCTCCTCCGCCGCCGGCGCGTGCCCGCCCAGGTCGGTAGCGTCTGCACATCCCGGTGCACCAAGCGAGGTGGTACTGGGAGTATAGGCAGTCGCTGCCTTACCCCGACGTAACGCTGCCGCACCACTGGCACCTCGATCTGGAGCGGACCCCGGTGTCGGCGGTTCCGCGGTTACAACGGATGCATGACAAGGAGGTGCAATGGCGCCAGGCGCGGCTCACGCCAGCGCAGTGGCAGATGCCCGAGTACGCCGCAGATTCTCCCAGCTAGGAGGCTTGGTTTGCCCTCGAGCACAAGGAGCAACGGCGGCTCGGCGCCCAAATCAACCACGATCTTCCGTCGCCGCCCCTGTGGGTAGAGCCGGACGAAGAGGAGGCGGAGGCGGAGTATCAAGTCGTCCTCAAGGAGGCACTACAGCATGCGCTGGAGGCGAGCCGACTCGAGGAGGACGCCCAATGGGATGGGCTGGAGCAAGCCCTTGCTATGTCTACGGTGGGGGACTCCGTCCAGGCGCCCTGTTCGTGCAGCCACCGCCCCCGCCGCCAGCCCTCGTCGAGCCCAAGCCCGAGCCGGAGCGCGAGCCAACTCCCATGCGCAAGCGGTCACCGCTGCCCCTCACTTGGCCGGAGGAGTCCTATTCATGGACCGGCCAGTACCGCGAGTGGGTGAGCGTGCCTCCCTGCCACTACGCCGCCACACCGAAAGAAGAGGCGGACCACCTTGAGCGCTGGAAGGCGCACTGGCTCGCCGAGGAGGAGGCCGACAGCGAGTGGCTGATGCAATGTGAGCAGATGTTGCGCCGTGATGAGGAGGCTCTGCGGCTTGAGGAGGAGTAGGAGGAGCGTGCCCGCCTCGCCGCTAGGCCGCCGCAGCAGATGCCGGAGGAGGCTGCCCTGGCGGCCTATCAAGCCATGTTCGGTTGGGCTGGGCGTCCCCCCGTCTTCATTGACCTCACCGACGTCGAGAACGACGATGGCAAGGGCAAGGGCAAGGGCAAGGGGGTCTACTAGGGCAGCGCGCAGACGGCTTATTTTTTTTCTTGTGGTTTAAGTGGACTTTGACCAGCCATTTATGTATGATTATGTTTAATTATTCAGCTTCTGTCACATCGGTATAAATGGGTCGGCCTTCCGTTGGGCGCACCTGCCGACCCAAATGAAAAACCAAACGCGCTCGTCCGCCTGGCCGACCCAAATGGACTGAAAGCAGACAAAGCGCACGTCCGTTTGGGTCGGCGCATTGGAGTTGCTCTTAGGACTTTCCTGTATTTTGGAATCGGACTTATTTTTCCTTTATATCTGGTAGTTTGCAATAAAATTACGCTAAATGTGTGGATCCGAAGCTGGGCTAGTAAGCTCAACATTCTTTTCCTTTCCAAACTAAAAATGATGTTTTGAGCATTGTGCTAGAAAAACTTGCGGCTTTTAGATGCATGTGTTTTGGTAGTTAGGAGTACATTCAATATGAGTTGTAGCTTGTTTGATATATGGTTTAAGTAGATAGATAATCTACATGTTCGTATATAAAAACGACAAACCTCCTTGAAACTCCAAATTTAAAAGACAAATGTAGCTGTATTTTTTTTATTGTCTCATAAAGGCATGTGATGTCTATAGTGTTGCCCTGCTATCTTATCTATACTTTCATTTATTGTACTACCAATTTATGCTCTCTTCAAATACTTCTTCCTCTGCTCTCTCTGTACTGCCAAGTGCTATAGCTACTTTGCTGAGAGTATAGGAGTATGCTTAGGCGATTGAGTTGTTTCTATGTTGAGTATAGGCATGCACATAGTCCAGTCCAATATGATTAGGCGGTTGAGTTGTTTGTATTTCTTTCATTAGTGGGTTTGTCCTTTCGCCTCTGTACTCGTCAGTTCAAAATTCCGGCATGGGACGTATCAGGATGCAAAACTGTACGAGTTGGAGGATTCAGGCAGATCCAACACAAGTGGTGCATTGCTTCCTCATCAGTTAACCTAGCGTTAATATGTGACTAGCACCGAAGAAGCACGGCGCACGCACGCCCGTGACCGATTTCATCTGTATTTTGCCGAAATAAGCCAAAAACAATATGTATTACGTGAGAATAAAATGAAGTTTTGAGAACGAAAGCTTCCCCCCCCCCCCCCCCCCCCCCCCCCCCCCCCCCCCCCCCCCCCCCCCCCCCCCCCCCCGCCCCCGCGTCGCTCTGCTTGGGGCGACTCGGGAGGCGACGAAACCCTAGCCGCCAGTTCTTCCACCCCTCCTCCTTCCCCCCTCGCCGCCGCCTGAGGAGGCCTTCGGCGAACTCCGCATGCCCACGAAGGACGGCAGCGGCGAGGATCTAGCCGCTGCCGCACGGAGGGCTTCAGGCGCCGAGGCGGTGGCCTCGGGTGGTGAGGCGGCGCCGTCTTCTACAGCGAGTGGCGTCGCAGGTGTTGCCCCTGTGTCTCCTCGGCCGCGTGGGCGGCGAGGGACGGCGGGAGTTGTCGCCGGTCGTAGCGGGTTGTGCGTCCTCCTGGCTCGCGTCCGGATCTGAACGCGACCTCCCTCCCCCCCCCCCCCCCCCCCCCCCCCCCGACCCCGCAGCGCTGCTGTACGCCGGATCTGGTCGTCGGAGGCCTTGGGTCGCGGGCGCCGGTGAAGGTGGACTGCCAGGAGTCGCGAACTTGGATCGGGAGAAATCCTTGGCTGGTTCTCTGGCCACGGCGGCGGCGACACTGGCCGGTGCCGTTCCCCTCCATGGAGGCGTCGTCGAGGTTCGGTTCCTCTCCCTTCCGCTTCTTTCCCAGGAGAAATCCCTTGTCTTGCTTAGACTGGACGGCAACGGCGCGACATGCGTCGCCTCCTTCTTGAAGGTGCCATCTTGGGCAAGGTGGGAGCGTGCAGTGGGGCATCGTGGTGGCTGCGTCTTCGGCGAGGGAGATGGAACATGGTGCTTTGTTTCTGAATTAGTGCAGCTCGTCATTCCTTGATTTGTTCGGTTGCCAGTCAGCTTCTGCTTGATTGGCGTCATTGCCTTGGGCAGGGAGGAGATAGGGGTCCTCACTAACAACTGCTCGATGCAGTGACACGAACATGGCTGATTTCCGCGTTCCTGAGCTAATTCCAATTGTGGTGCTCTATCTCTTTTCTCTGTATGTTTGTTCAGTGACAGGTCCCTTGTGCAGTTTTTCCTCTTCGTGCTTGTATCAGAGAGCTTCGATGTGGATATCCTCGGTTTCCTTTGTGCAGCAACAGGTCGGTATGAGTATCTCCCTTGGTGGTCGGAACCGTGTCTGTTCTTTGCTCTAGGGTGAGCAATTCCATCTTCCGGCGGTCCGGCGCCTTTCGAGCCAAGGCGAGGGGCAGGGGTCCCCTCCGGATTTGGAGAACAGCGGCATGATTTCGGTGTCCACCTTCCTGGGTAGATGAGGGCGCGATCCTTTGTCGTTGGGCACTGGCGCCATCTGATGTTCCTCTCTATTTGCTCTTCTGGGTCAAGTTCACTCGGATGACTTCGTCGACTACAAACTAGAGCTTATTTAGGATTCTTGTGTAGGGCTTGTAGTCTTTGGTGCTTGTAAGATGCTGGGCAACACTTTGTATCGGCTGTAGCTTTTCCTTTCTGTTCCGTGTTGGTTGTATTTATGGCCTTGTGTAATCCCTGGCCGGTTGATGGCTTTGTTAATTCAAATCCGGGCTTCTCTTGAGCCTTTGTTCCAAAAAAAAGAATAAAATGAAAAGGAGAACATGAATTCTATCTTTACCCCAAGATCTATGTTGGCATGTAATAAACTTAAATAATTTTTAAAAAATAGGTAAACCGGCTGGCGTATTAATATTTTTTCATAAGCACATATTTTCCCCCTTCCATAAGTAAAAATAAGTGATGGGCGCCATAGACGATGGCAAGAACATGACTATTCTTCTTGCGTAGGTGAATGCACCAAGGGAGAAGGAGTCTCAATTTTTTTAGATATTTCTTCTGAATTACTATTCACCTGAATGCATAGTGCTGATTTACTATTTTTATTGTCCCAGTTTATTCGGGTGTATCATTCTTGGTTATAATTCAGATACTGTTTTGGTTTACGGTTCGGATGGTAATGTTTTTGGTTTATTCAGGTGTTGTTCCGTGTCACTAGTTTTACTGTTCCGGTTTGAGGGAGGAGATGGGGCTAACCGAACATAGCATAAAGGGGCACTTCTCTCATTTATTCTAGAGAAAAGTATACTTTTCGTCCCTCAACTCTTGGCAGAGTCTAGATTTGGTCCCTCAACTCCGAAACCGGACAACTTGCACCCTGAACTACTAAAACCGGACAAGGTTCGTCCCTGGACACGGTTTTGACTGGTTTTGGTGCTGACTTTTGCCGATTTTGACCGTGTTTTGACTCAAATTCGCGTACTTTCTTCAAATCCGTTTATTTTATTCAGGTCTGCATACCATTTTCAAGTGCTTTTTTTCAATTCTGCGTACTTTCTATAAAAGTTCATGAATTTGAAGAAGTACACGGATTTGAAAGCAGTACACGAACATGAAAAAAGTACGCGGATTTAAGAAAAATACGCGAACTAGAAAAAGTATGCGGATTTGGAAAATTATGTGAACTTGAAAAAATACGTGGATTTGAAAATAGTGCGGATTTCAAAAAGGTATGTAAATTTGAAATTTTACGCAAACGTGAAAAGTACAGAGATTTGGAAAAGGTACATGAATTCAAAAGATTCACATATTTGAAAGATATACACGTATTTAAGTTAGCACCGGTCAAAACCGGGGTGAGCCAGCACCAAAACCGCTCAAAATCGAGACCAGGGATGAATCTTGTCCGGTTTCAGTAGTTGGTGGTGCAAGTTGTCCGGTTTCAAAGATGAGGGACCAAATCTAGACTTGAACAAAAGTTAAGGGACAAAAAGTATACTTTTCTCTTTATTCTATCCATTTTCTCTCTTTAACTACTCTACCTCTATTCGTTACACATGGATCCTCCTTTTAGACTAGTTTCTCTCCTCCCTATCTATTGATAAGTACTATGGACACTTTACTCTGAGGTTGGATATGCATATATACACAACAACCACATATAGGCATGCACCCAGTCAAATACTATATAAAAGGCAGTTGAGTTGTTCATACATCACCAAAATGAGTAGGATAGTATTCTTTTATTTGCACTTTTGTGCGTTCTCCCTTGTACTCGTTAGTCCGACAATTCGGCATGGAAGGTATCAGGATGCACAAAGGTGCCAGAGGCACGGGTCTGTGAGATCCAACAAAAGTAGTGCTATGATCCCTGCTCAGCCTTTGCATGGCTAATACATCATTTATTGTCATACCCCCCACTCACACACATTTCAAAATCCAAAAAGAGAACCCGATGTTTTGGTCAAAGGCTGGTTTAGGTGCCGCCGGTGTGGTGCTGTGAACTTGCCTGTATTTTCTGAGCGGTAATGCTACGACTACCGATGTTATTCCTCTTCCATCATCTTTCACGCCGGCTGGACCTCCTCGAGTTGTGGCAGCTCGGCGGTCAAGGTGAAGCCTCTCCTGGATGCCACCACCGCTTGTGCGTTCACTTGCGTGTCAGCTGCATAAACCAGGACGGCCAAGAAGCAGAATTCAGTTGTGTCACTGGCCGGTGATGTACATGGCTTTGCTAGCTCAATAACTTTGTGCTTTATGTACACACAACTTGACTCGTGTATATGCAAGCTGACGGTGTTCACACTCCTCGATGCAGCTCCCGTGGCAACCTCTGAAATGCTGCCCTACTCGCTCATTGATAAGTGATAGCCATTAACCAATCTACACTCGCTGATAACTAATTGTAGGTTCATGTGAAATTTCGATATGGCTGTTGGACGAGTAACCAGTGGTCCTTAGCACTCACAAACTTCTGCAGGTCCCAGAGTTCTGTCAGTATATTTTCCTGTACTGAACATTTTTAAGTTCGCATCGTCTATCTGAAGCCGACAGGCCTACCCTTCTCAGTCAAAGTCAGCAAACAACCCCGAATTGTCCCAAGAGCTCTACTGTTCTTCGCCTCGCCCACCCCTCTTACCTGCTAATCTCTTCTCATCTTGTTCTTTTCTGTTTACATTGTATCTTTTCTTGGACGTTACACCCATCATATTGATCAGTAGCCCGACTCCCCTCGCGTCGCCTCCCCTCAGGCGGCGCCAGGGGCTCCAGATCCCTAGCCGCCAGTCCCTCCCCCTGCTCTATACCCAGCCGCCGGCAAGGGCCGTGGTGGCGGCGGGCCCTGCGCCGCAGATCCAGGGGGTGGTCGTCGTGGCGGACCCTGTGAGGCAGAGGCGGCCTCTCATGCGGGGAGGCCGGGGGTGGCAGTCAAGGCGGTGCCCCTGCCGTGTGGCGGCGATGGGAGTCTTCATGGCCGGCGGTATGGCGGCTGCGTGCGCATGGATGGCTCCGATGGATGCGGATCTGGCGTCATGTCCAGATCCGTCTTGGTATGGCCTTGGCCAGCCGGTGGTGCGAGGAGGACTGGTGAGGGGTGGCTGGAGGCTCCCTGCCAGCGTCCCGACAGCGGCCCTCGTCTTCACGACGAGGCTCCGTTTGGTTCCAACCAGCTGCGAGGTTGGGGGGACGCGACTTCCGGTGAGAATCACGCTGACTTCGGTCATGGCGGACGATGGCGTCGTCTATGACGTTGTTCCCTTCTCGAAGTATCGTTGTTGCAGGTCGTGGCACCCCACTCGTGATGCTCTGGGGGAAACGCTAGATCTGGATCTACCGGATCGAATGATGATGGTACCTTTGATGCCTTTATCCCTCCCGAGGGCATCATTTTGAAGCAAGTGTTGGTTGGACGGAGCAAGCGGAAAAGCGGTGTCTCATCCACCGCAAGGCTGAAGATGGATCCCGGTGGCATGGCGCTGCGGAGGTTCGGCGACGGGGCGTTTGGACGGATATGTGCAGCATGGTGGAGTTGTCTTGCGTCGTGGTGGCGTCGACGGCATGCCAGACAAGGTCGATGAGTCAGTTACTGCTCTGAAGATGGACCGATGGAAGATGGCAGCAATAGGCTCTGAGAGTGCATTAGTCTGGTATGGAACCCAGTTTCGGTGTGTTGCTAGGCTGGGGCATCCGGCTTTAGATGTTAGGGTTTGGTGCGATGTCCGTTTGGTATTAGGCTCGAATATTCGACACATCTTCACCAATGGGATAAGAGTAGCAACATATATTGCCTAGATGGTGGCTTCAGACTGACTGATGTATTACTTTGTATAGTCTTCGTGAATAATAAATAAAATGGCCGCATGCATCATTCAGATGCAGTGGCAGGAGGTCTATCCTCCTTTTCAAAAAAAAAAAAAACAAGTAATCAGGCAACATTACCGTCCGAAGCAGAACTTCGGTTATTTTGGCTGCACACGACCAACCTCATAATAAATTTGAGGCGCACGTCACGAGCCCTATAACAAAACTGTGGTTTCTGTTGCACTGTGCTCCATTCAATTTTTTAAGGTAACTTTTGGATCTGCCAATTTCACATTTTCTGAACAATTGTGCGAAGGAACGGACAAACTATTATAGAATATTGGGCTCCAAACTCTATGTTTACCTTTGTAGATCTCAATACGCACTTGCCTGGAAGGGATAATGACCAATTTTGTATGCACTTTGTAGGTATTCAAGTAAATCCAGAGCAGTGTATCATAAGAATGCACGAGCGACACGAGAGGCCCCAAATACTAGCCGCCGGAACCAACCTTCTCCTATCCCTCCCCTCCGTCACGGTGGTCGGTGCCGAGTAAAGCCTGTGCGTGCGCGCTCTCTTGGGTCACCGGATGGTCCGGGGCGCCCTGCTCGTGGAGATGTGGCTCCCTTTCTGATCCACGTCGGCCGGATCCTGGCGGTTGTGTACGGCGTGATGATGGTGGGGATCGACGGCCGAAGGAAGGTGGTGCGGCTGGGCGTGGTCAGTAGCGGCGGCCAAGCTCGGTCTGGATCCGGGGTGGCAGCCCCAGAGGTGGACGCTCGTGAGGCTCTGACTATCCTCAGCAGCACGGCGTGGAGATGCCCATGTCCAAGGCGGAGCAACTTCAGCAGTCGGTGGCTTCAGCAATGCTTCCCGCTTGGTTTAGAGACAGTGACAAGCACGTCTTGGATTCTTCCTAGTGGCTTATCTGCCATGGCGTGGTGGGCTGGCGGCCCTCCTCCAGGCTGTAGTGGTGGCGCACTTCGATAGTGGCTGGAGCGTCAGGCTCCCGCGGTGACAGTGCTGATGTGGATGGTCACCGGATTTGCATGGCCAAATCTGGGGCTTTGAAGGTGATCTGGATGATGTGTAGTTGTCAGTTGGAGTCTCGTGGGGAAGATGCGGGTGAAGATCTTGTCTTCGGCCAGTGGCTGGAGCCGGTGATGGTGGTGCTCTGGCGCGATATCCTTCTTGAAGCATCGAGGTGAAGCGCCCACCTCCTTCCGCTACCTCCGGGGAAAACTCTTGAACAATCGATCAAATGATGGTGGCGTCCTTGTGTCATTCCCAGCTTGCTCCCCTGGGAATAGTTTGGATTCCCCTAAGTGTACCAATGAAGTAGCCTAGCGGCAAATATTTTCCTCAGTTAATGAATCAAGGTTATCAATCCAGTAGGAGTCCCGCAAGCTAACAAAGTGAATGCACCTGCACAAAAGAGACAAAACACACTCATCCCAGCACGGCAAGATGGTTGTCAAGCCCTTTGTCTTGCTAGTTACAAGATTAAACTACAAGGGGATAGTTGATAGCAATGTAACACGGAAAAGTAGAAGTAGCAGTTGTGTGCAAGAATTCAGTGGCGGAGAATAGACCCACGGAGAACTACTGGCATGTCACTCAAAAACAAGAAAATGTCATGGTAAACAAAATTATAGTTGGGTAGTATTAATGACTATGATCATTGATGGTATAATCTTATATAGGAAGTATGTCTGTGATAAATAGACCGTTAATCCAACTGCATATATTCTATATCTAAATAGCTAGTCCCCATTAACATATTTCTCTCAACATGCAAGCATGTCACCTCATCATTCAACTTGCATAGGAAAGGCCCACCTCACCATGCAACTATGCATATTAAAAATCCACTTCAACATGCAAACATGCATGCATGTAAAAGTCCATTCTATTATGGAATTAGATTTAATTCTTATATAATTTTAAAAACTATTATTTCAAATATTCATGTTCCATATAACCAAAATCTTACTAAAATACTGCAAAATATTTCCGCAACAACGTGCAGGGCATCATCTAGTACTACTAATAGTCCACCCCAAAACTGTTATCCAACATGCATCTCGGGGTATTAAGTTTGCAAGAAACAAAGCATCACAATAAGCAAGATGACCAAATGTAGATACAAAAACATCAATCAATATGATGAGACCCCCGTCGTTTAATCCTTAGTGGCAACAATACAATACGTATCTTTGCCTTTATTGTCACTGTGTTAGAGCATTGCAAGATTGAACTCACTGCAAAGCACCTCTCTCTCTCTCTCTCTCTCTCTGAAGAAAAACCCATCGGGCTTGGCCAAAGCAGATTGACAGATCGGAGAACATGCAAAGTTATTTAGTTATAGATCAAGAAAATCTCAACAGATTCAATTGATTTCAAAGAACAATCTGATTATAAAGTGACAATTCATCGTATCCCGATAAACACACCGCCAATTACATCAAATAGATCCCAATCACGTGAGGCAGCTCACGGGAACATGGTACTGAAAATTCAAAAGAGAGAGAAACATCTAGCTACTATGGATCCTAAGGTCCTAATGGAATTACACACACGTGGTCATGGAGGCAACAAGTTTGATGAAGAAGCCTCCGACAATGGATTCCCCTCTGACCGAACTCCGGAACATGCCTCCAGAGTGGATTTTCACGAAACAGAAACTTCCGGCGGTGGAAAATTCTTTTAAAAATATAGCGGAAGGTTTCGGAATTTGTAGCATTTTAAGGTGGTGGAATAAGCTTAAGGCGGTGCATGTGGGCCCCACACGCCCTAGTGGCGCTGCCTAGGTCTTGGGCGCACCTCCTGTGGATGTGGGCCCCCCTATGGCTCCTCATGTTCCTTGCCGAAGCTTCATGTGTCTTTGTCACTAGATTGGCACTATATTTTGAACATACTAGATATTGATTTCCTGTCAAACCAAAAACATGCAAGAAAACAGGAACTGCACTAGGCACTAGATTAATAAAATAGTCAAAGAATAATACAAAATGTTATAAAAAGTATTTAAAAGTGATAATATAATAGCACGAAAAAAATCATAAATTATATATTTGAGACATATCATTCCCCCTTGGGGGTGTCATCCTTGGAGGTGTGCTTCAGCCCGAGGGACTAATGGAAGATTTTGCCAGTGCAGCGGCGTTGCAGTGACGCATCGAAGATGTGGAGTCTTAGCGGCATGGCACAACAGGGTCTCCGTAATGGGTGCATGATGTTGGAGGCGCATAGGGAGGTGGCGTTGTCTGGCTTCGTGAAAGCGTTGATGACAGGCTTGGCATAGTCAATGCGTCGATACCTATTCTGAAAATGGTTTGACAGAAGACTGTGGTGGCGGCCTCTGGAGCGCGCGCATGCAATGCCAGCTGAGAGTCCGATGGACCAGTTCGTGGCACCAACCAGTTGATGGGTAGCTTGATTGAGGCCTCTGGATTTAGATGTTGGACGATTCTTTAAGGTCCCCCGAACATGTGCACTTCCTTCACCATATTGGTAGAAGTAGCAAGAGAAGTTGCGAGAAATGTGGCTTTCAGATTTATTGATGTATTACTTTGTAAGGCTTTGTAATCTATACCTAAAAATACAAGAGCTACTACTTGCGGTACGATACGGAAATTGTTCTGGAGGTTGCAAAATATTACCCATCATTGTCACCTATAAGTGATAAAAAACATTTCACCCAGGGGAATCCCCTGCCGGGGCCAGCCCATGCAGTAGAAACCACCTATACTGCGCTCTCCGCGCTGGGAGAGGACGCAACGCGCCTGTTTTGGCCAACCCATGTTCTGGCGGTCTGTTTTTAAAATTTCGTTTTTTCTTTCCTTTTCGTTTTTTTCTACTTTAAATAATTTAGGAATTCAAAATTTTTGAGTTTTCCTAAAATTGAGAATTTTCAAATAAAAATAAATGTTTAATAAATCATAAAATGTTCGTGATTTTATAATTTCTTTTGCTTATTCACAAAATTTTTAAAAATTTGAAAACAAATTTTCAGGAAATAGTAAAATATTCGTGTTGTTTTAAAAATTTATTGTGTTTAAAAAGGTTAATGAAATTGAACAAAATTTTTCCAATTAAAAAATGTTCCGTAATACAAAAATATCTTAAAAATGCAAAAACTATTTGTGACTGACAAAATAGTGCATTCATTCATAAAATGTTCGGTGATTCAAAAATGATCATGCATGTCAAAAATGTTCGTAAAATCAAAAAAATATTCATAAATTTCAAAATGTGTACCAAAATTTTTCAAAAAAGGTTCGTCCATTCTAGAAATGTTCGCCAATTCAAGAAAATTGTTAAAATAATGTCGACAATGTTAATAAAATGTTTGCAAATAGTATAAGATGTTCATGAATTCAATTTTTTTATGGAATTTAGAAAACGTTTGAAAATTTGTAAAAGTGTTCACTGTTTCAAATATCTCCACGAGTTTTAAAATTGTTCATGATTTCAAGAATTGAGACTGATAGTGCATCTCGGTGATGCAGCAAAAAGTGATCATAGCCATTGGAGATTTTAATTTTTCCCCCTGTTGCAACGCATGGGCCCTTTTGCTAGTAGAACATAAAATTCATATTACAGGTAAATTAATTGCAAAAATGGTGTGTGAGGAGCTCGTAACTTCTTCAGCAAAAATTAAACATGTTGATATATGGGAAGATTGTCTTGTGCATCCATAACTGTTAACTAAATGAAAAACCAATGCAACACAAATGGAAACTGTGAAGACTCACAACTTTAGACAGTTCCTTTATCCAATAAATACTCCGATCAATGATCACAACATGAATTTCTGGTGGTGAGCATGACCATCAACATTAACAGGTTCTTTCTCTTCTTTTCAGCTGATTCTGAGCATGACCATCAGCACCAGTAGTAGTTGCCTTTAATCCATCCGTATTAGAATGAAGCAGCAAGAGCAAAGATAAGGTTGTTGATCTAATATATATTAAAAAACAAACATACACTACTCCATTGAAGTACACTAGTAGAAAAAGGGCCATTTGTCCCGGTTCATAAGGCCCATCTGTCCTGGTTGCGGAACCGGGACTAAAGGGTCGTTACTAATGCCCTTGGCCTTTAGTCCCGGTTCTTATACGAACCGGGACAGATGGGCCTCCACGTGGCCGCTGTGGCGAGCCCAGGCAGGAGGGCCTTTAGTCCCGGTTGGTGGCACCAACCGGGACCAATAGGCATCCACGCGTCAGCTGTTCAAGGGCTAGGGTTTTTTTTCTGAAAGGGGGATGGATTTGGGTTTTTTTAATGGTTAATTAACGTGTTTCATATATTGTGTTAGGTAGCTAATTAATTAATAGAGAGAAATGTCCTCTCTTATCTCCGTGCTTGGTCGACGCTACGTACTATACGTATAGAGAGGCCCTCGACACGCTAACTAGTAAGAAAATGAAGGAAACCATTAAGTACAGAAGTTCGTCATGCATACTGAGAGAAGTGATCAACCTCTCCTTCTCCGAGAGATTGGTCGAACAACAAGTTTTCATATTATCTACCCGACGCTACTGGCTACATACATATACATTATGTAAGATCTGTTACAATCCCCTAGCATCTGAAATCAAGTTCCACATGGTATTCTCCGGCTTTATTGATGACGTGGTCAAGAAAGAATCCCGCTAATTCCTCTTGAATTGCTTTCCTGCCATCTTCTGGTAGGAGTTCATTCCGCATCTCCCACGTCTAATTTGAAGAAGGGGGTTAATACATATATATGAATGAAACTCAACAGAAATGATGGTATAATAAAATGAAATTGTGAATATTATTGCTTACGCACATCAAATTGTCTTTTAGAGTAGCCCCGCTTATCTTTGCAAGTTGCGTTGTAGATGAACTCGCACATGTAGTATCCACAGAAATCATTACCGTGTTCCTGCCACAAGCACTTTACGAGAAATAGAGGTCAATCAAACTGATAATGAAGCATTATAAATGGCATTGATGAAAGTAGCTAGAGTCAACGGGATCGAGATGCGCGGAACTAGCTAGCTAGTACTACTTACTTTCGGGTATGGCCATCGCAGCTCCCCCGGCAGTTCCGGAGCTTGTGCGGTGAATACTTTCCAAACCCTGCGAGACAAAGAAAACAATTACTTGATATAAGGAAATGAACAAAAAGTTGCCGATATGGTGCGAAAATGATCGATTGAACTTACTTCTCGAGCATTTTAGTCATGTCCACATAGGCCTCGGGAGATTTTCATCTTGAGTCTAAGACGGTTACTAGTCCCCGCTCAAGCTTAATCTCCAGGAGAATATAGTGGAAGCTGCGCACGCATGCATAACTCATCAATTACATTACTATAACCTCGCTCGAGTAATAAGGGAAACTGAATATGCACAAGACAGTAACACTCACTCGAAGTTGTAAGGAAAGAGTATTTTATCTTTGTTTTGATTTACTATCAATGATTTGAGCAAGTTGGCCTCAGCATCATCAGCGTTCTTTTCACCCTCAAATTTATCTATGAGATTTGTGTTAATGAACCCAATATCATACATTTCTACTTTTCTGCACTCGACGATCTTCGATCTGCATAATATAGTGAGGATAATCATATATACATGCAATGAAAGAGCTGAGCTATATATAGAGACTTAATGACAGAAGTAGTACTTACAGACAGTAGCAAGTGACCGTTAATTTATCGAGGGCCTTTTGATTGAACCACTGGAAGAACTCCTCAAATGGAACAGTCAACAAATCAATTTCAACGAGGTCGTGCTCCTCTTTAACACTCAGATACAAAGTATTCGTCCCCCCAGACTCTCTGCAGGTTTTCATGTAACAATCATGGAATCTTCGCATCATCGTTGTTAGAGATTTTTCATCTTTGACAAGAGGCTTCCCGTAATCGTATTGGTGTTCTTCCACCTCCAAGAAATCATAATGTACATCGTCGGGCAGGTAATCTTCAAGATTGCTATAACCGGGTACCATCCCCGGATCATTAGCGACGATATCGCTAGACACCTTGAGCGGGGGGCACGATTGGTCCGCTTGTTTGCCGAGCTGGGCAATTTTTTTCCCAACTTGTCGTTCTGCTAACCTTCGATCACTGATAGTATTTACCGACCGCTCCGCTTCGATATATACCTTTGCAGTAATGCGCTCATAGTTGGTTTTCGACGGAGACTTTGGTGGTTTTCTCAGGGCATCGAGTGTGCGCTTTGCTTTCACCCGGTCTACCTTCTCCTCCGGAGGTGGATGTCTCTTTGCTTTCACCCCTTCAAAGAAGTCATTCACTTCTTTTTCCACGATCTTCGCGTTTTCTTCCACGGTCCTCTCGCATGGTAACTTCTCTAGAGGCTTGAGAGGTGGACCGAATCTGTATTGCCTGCCTCTGGCTGTACTGCTAGACGCCGGAGCAGACGGAGCGGCTGCGGCTGTCTTCTTTCATGCTTGCTTACGAGGCGGAGGAGAAGGACTACGACGCGCCGGAGCAGCCGGGGCGACGGCGGGTCTCTTCCGCCCTTACTGGCGAGGCGGAGAAGGAGGAGGCTGGTGGCTACTCGGGCGTGCCGGCGCAGGCGAAGAAGGAGGCGGAGTGCCGCCACGCGCCGGAGAAGGAGGAGGTTGGTGGCTGCTCGGGCGCGCCGGCGCAGGTGGAGAAGGAGACAGAGTGCCGCCACGTGCCGGAGAAGGAGGAAGCTGGTGGCTGCTCGGGCGCGCCGGCGCAGGCGGAGAACGAGATGGAGTGCCGCCACGTGCCGGAGAAGGAGGAGGCTGGTGGCTTCTCGGGCGCGCCGGCGCAGGCGGAGAAGGAGGCGGAGTGCCGCCACACGTCGGAGAACGAGGCTGAGTGCCCTGATCACTCGCCGTAGGAGGAGGCGGTGGAGGAGGTGGAGTGCCCTGAGTCGCCGGAGGAGGAGGCGAAGGCGGAGGCGTCCAGTTCGGAAGGTTGATGAGCTCCTTCCACCATAGGCATGGAGTCTTCAGAGAAGAACCCAGCCGAGTCTCTCCTTCACCGGTAGGGTGGTCAAGCTCGAGCTCCTCAAATCCCTCCGTTATTTCATCCACCATCACCCTAGCATATCCTTCTGGAATCGGCCGGCAGTGAAAAGTTGTGCCAGGTTCAGGACGTGCAACAGAGCCAACAGCCGCCTTGACTTTCATATTCATCCATTGCGTCATAAGGTGGCAATTGTGAGACTCCGTGATTAAGTCCACGGGTAGCTAGCAGGAGCCGTGAAGATAGGCTCCTGAAGCAGCTCCATGGAAGCCACACTGCTTCTCCGCTGAGATGGCGGTGTAGCTTCGGGTGTAGCAGCTTCGGCAGGTCGCGCGCTGCGGGCCTCGTCTTGTTCCTCTAGCGCTTGTACCCTTGCATGCAGCGCCTGTAGTTGGGTTAACTCCTTTTTCTTCTTCCTCTCCCAGCGTTTGTAACCACCTGCGTCAGGAAATCCAGCCTTCCACGAAAGGGAGCCTGGCGTGCCTCATGTTCGTCTGGGGTGCTCAGGATTCCCGAGGGCCTCTGTGAGCTCGTCGTTCTCTCTGTCCAGAACGAACGTCCCTTGCTGCGCCTTTTTGATATACTCCTGAAGCTTCTCGATGGGTGTGTTCAGCTGCTCGTTGGTCCAAACGCACTTCCCTGTTACAGGGTCCAATTTTCCCCCAACCCCGAAGAACCAAGTCCTACAACGGTCTGGCCAGCGTCGCGTCTCCGGTTCAATCCCTTTAGCAATGAGGTCATTCTCAGCCTTGTCCCACAACGGCCGGGCTTTCAGGTAGCCACCTGACCCCGTGCGATGGTGATGCTTCTTCTTTGCAGCATTTTTCTTGTTTGTTGCTGACATCTTCGCTGCTCTCTCAGATTTCTTTTTGGTGACAAATGCGGGCCACTGATCTTTGATCTTCTCAAATCTGCCGATGAATTCTGGAGTCTTGTCTTGGTCGACAAACGATGATTTCATCTCATTCTTCCACCTCCTGAATAGCTCAGCCATCTTCTTAAGAGCATAAGCCTTGATCATTGGCTTTTAACTGGATTCTCCGGATCCTCCTCTGGCGGGAAGGTGAAATTTTCCTGCAGCGTGGTCCAAAGATCAGCTTTCTTCCTATCGCTGACATAAGACACCTAAGAGTCTTTATCCTTAGGCTTCAACCATTGCTCGATGCTGATCGGGATCATGTCCCTAACTAGAACCCCGCACTGATCATTGAATTTTTGCTTGGTCCGGTGGGGTTCAATCGGTTGGCCAGCGCAATCAATTTCGATGATCGTGTATCTTTCATCCGAGCGCAACTTTCTCTTCGGGCCTCGTGTCGTTATTAAGTGTTTCTCGATCCGGAGGGCTAGAAAAGAAGAAAAAGAAGAGAGTTAATATGTGTACATACCAAAAACAATTAATGCATCAATTAGCTATATTCAGCACATGCTTAATTAATTAATATATATACCTGGCTAGACTCCGTTCGGTCACCGGAGCCATCATCACGGTGTCCTTCCCCCTCCATTCGGTCACCGGAGCCGTCATCACGGCGTCCTTCCCCCTCCATTCGGTCACCGGAGCCGTCATCACAGTGTCCTTCCTCCTCCATTGTTTGATCATCGTCGTGGTAGCCTGCTTCTTCATCCTGTCTTTCCAGACCATCGGTGCATGTGTCGTTGAGAAACGACAAGACGGCATCACTTCCATGTGCGATTATCTCCCCCAACACCGCTTCTTGTGCTTCGTCTCGGAGGTGCGGATCCATAGTTTCTGCAAATATTTACAACATGGCAATTATTATTCAAACATGACAGATGGATATATTAGTGGCAAACATTGAACTAGATAGCTAAGCACAATAAGCAATCATATTGGTGGCCTGGCATCGACGCTTCTCTAGGGTTTGGGGTGGCCTCGACGACAACGCTCTTTTAACTTGATAAATTTGGGCGGCCTCAAGAGAGTTTGTCGATCGGGTAGGGGCGTGGCGGGAGGGGGTAGGAGACCGAGAGTTTTGATCGAGCGAGAGGGCCGGGGGGTGCTCCCGTGGTATAAGTTATCACGGTCGAGAGGGGGTATATCAACAATGACAACATACGACGATCCCTCGACCCTCGAACCCTCGGCGACCCTCGACCCCTCGGTGACCCTCGACCCTCTACCCTAGCTAGTTCCCGCCCCTCGCCCCTCAAACCCTCGGCTACCCCTCCCCCTCCCCCCCCCCCTCATGTCGAAGTTATCGGGGACGGGGTATATCAACAACAACATACCCGATAAAAATAAGAAGACGAAGAAGAAATAAAGAGAGGAGAAGAAGAAAGAAATAAAGGAGAAGATCGAAGAAAAAAAAGAAGAAAAAAAAGAGAAGAAGAAGAAAGGAATAGAGGAGAAGAAGAGAAAATAGAATTTTTTCTATTTTCTCTTCTTCTCCTCTATTCCTTTCTCTTCTCCTCTCTTTTCCCCTTTTTTCCTCTTCTTATTTATTTCTCCTCTTCTTCCTCTCCTCTTCTTCTCCTTTTTCTTTTCCTTCTTCCTAAACTAAACATAAACTAAAATAATCCTAAAACTAAACGAAGTTATCGGGACGGAGTATATCGACAACGAAGAAAAAAAAGAGGAGAAGAAGAAATGAATAGAGGAGAAGAAGAGAAAATAGAAAATAGAAGAAATGAATAGAGGAGAAGAAGAGAAAATAGAATATTTGCTATTTTATCTTCTTCTCCTCTATTCCTTTCTTCTTCTCCTCTTCTTTTTCTTCTTTTTTCCTCTTCTTATTTATTTCTCCTCTTCTTCCTCTCCTCTTCTCCTTTCTTCCTCTTCTTATTTTCCTTTTTCCTCTCATTCTTTTTCTTCTTCTTTCCTTTCCTAGCTAGATATATAAAACTTTTCTAAAAATGTAACTTTTGCATATATAAAACTTTTCACTCTACATTTTCATACATATGAAAAAAAGTTTCTATACAAAAGTGCACAATTTTTATGAACAAATTACAACATCTAAATTAACTAGACATCTAAATAAATATAAATACACATCCGAAATTTTCCTAATCTTAAAACTAAACTAAACATAAACTAAAATAACCTAAAAACATGTAAAAACATCTAAGAATAGCATCTAAAAACTTCTAAAAAATATATAAAAACATCTACAAATATTATAGCACCGCGCAGGGGCGGATCCAGGGGCACGGTGGAGGGGCCGGCGCCGGCGCCGGCGAGGCAGGGTAGGGGCGCAGGGGCGCGGGACAGGGGAGGGGCGCGGGAGTAGGCTGGTGCTCACAGGGGGCGGCGTGTCGGGGCCGGCAGGGGCGCGAGGGTCGACGGCGCATCGGGGCAGAGGGCGTCAGCGGCGGCGGCGACGACGTTGAGCAGCCTGACGGCGTCGGTGCCGGCGGCGACGACGACGTTGAGCAGCCTGACGGCGTCGGTGGCGGCGGCGACAACAAGGTGGAGCAGGGGTGTCGGGCGGCGACGGCGACGAGGAGGAGCAAGGGCGTCGGGGGAGAAGAAGTGATGGATTTCATCGAAACTGCTAAGTGTTTTCTTGTATACCCAGGGCATTGGTACCGGTTCGTGGCACAAACCGGTACCAATGCCCCCTTTAGTCCCGATTGGTGCCACCAACCGGGACCAAAGGTCTCTTTTCAGCAGCCCAAAGGGTGGGAAGCGGAGGCCTTTGGTCCCGGTTGGTGGCACCAACCGGGACCAAAGGCCTCGTGCTCCCCGTGGTCAAAACTTTAGTCCCACCTCGGTAGTTGAGAGGGGCGCGGAGTGGTTTATAAGCCCCACTGCCGCACCCCTCTCGAGCTCCTCTCGATTGCAGGCTTACGAGCCTAATTGTCACTGCTATGCCTGATGGGCCTTCTGGGCCTTCTGCGGGCCTAAATCCTGGCCCATGGTAGGGTTTCTAGTCGTATTCAGGCCGTGGTGGCCCAGTAGTTGGCACTTTTTTTTGTTGCTTTACTTATTTTATTTTGTTTCTACTTACAACAAAAAACCTTATTGTTGCTATTTTTATTTATTTTATTAAAGTTTATTTATTTTACTTTTATAAAGTTTATTTTGTTTCTACTTCTTTATTTTATAAAAGTTTATTTTATTTTATTTTTTCTACTTATTTATTATATTAAATTTTAATTTGTTTTATTTTGTTTCTACTTATTTATTTTATTAAAGTTTATTTTATTTTATTTTGTTCTACTTATTTATTTTCTTAAATTTTAATTTATTTAATTTTGTTTCTACTTTTTATTAAAGTTTATTTTGTTTCTTTCTGCTTTTCATGTTTTGAACAGAAAATACTTTGATAATTTCAGTGGCATGAATTTTATATAATTTTAGTTTAAAAAATACTAGAGGTTTATAAAAGCTTTTTAGTTCATTCCTTTTGCTATTAGAGTTTTATAAAAGTTTTTTAGTTAATTTTCTTTTTGCATGGTATCATCATTTTATCCACATAGCATGTGCAAGAAATTAGTGAGGGTTACGGCAAAAACTGGATGCACTTCATGTACAAAACGAACAATCTCTTTCGAAGTATTAGGGTTTCATACAGAAACTCGTTTGTTACAAAGGGATTTCATTTTTTTGAACTTATTTGAACTCCAAAGTTTTTCTGTGTTCAAAATGCACTATTCAAAGCCATGTCATCAATTTTCAACCCTTTCTGACTTCATTTGTTATTTTTCATGCATTTACTGATTATTTTGAGCTATAAGATCCTGAAATTGAAAAGCATTTCAAATGAACTCTGAAAAGGTTGAAAATTGGCATCGTATCATCATTTCATCCACATAGCATATGCAAGAAAGCAGAGAGGGTTACGGTAAAAACAAGATGCACTTCGTGTACAAAACGGACAAACTCTTTCGAAGTATGAGAGTTTCATATGAAAACTCGTCTGTTACAAAGGGATTTCATTTTTTTGAACTTATTTGAACTCCATACTCTTTCTGTGTTCAAAATGCACCATTCAAAGCCACATCATCAATTTTCAACCCTTTCTGACTTCATTTGTTATTTTTCATTCATTTACTGATTATTTTGAGCTATAAGACCCTGAAATTGAAAAGCACTACAAATGAACTCTGAAAAGGTTGAAAGTTTGCATGGTATCATCATTTCACCAAGATAGCATGTGCAAGAAAGTAGAGAGGCTTACGGCAAAAACTGGATGCACTTCGTGTACAAAATGCACAATCTCTTTCGAAGTATCAGGGTTTTATACGGAAACTCGTGTGTTACAAAGGGATATCATTTTTTTGAACTTATTTGAAGTCCATACTTTTTCTGTGTTCAAAATGCACCATTCAAAGCCACATCATCAATTTTCAACCCTTTCTGACTTCATTTGTTATTTTTCATGCATTTACTGATTATTTTGAGCTATAAGACCCTGAAATTGAAAAGCACTACAAATAAACTCTGAAAAGGTTGAAAGTTGACATGGTATCATCATTTCACCCACATAGCATGTGCAAGAAAGTAGAGAGGCTTACGGCAAAAACTGGAAGCACTTTGTGTACAAAATGCACAATCTCTTTCGAAGTATCAGGGTTTTATATGAAAACTCGTTTGTTACAAAGGGATTTCATTTTTTTTGAACTTATTTGAACTCCATACTTTTTCTGTGTTCAAAATGCACCATTCAAAGCCACATCATCAATTTTCAACCCTTTCTGACTTCATTTGTTATTTTTCATGCATTTACTGATTATTTTGAGCTATAAGATCCTCAAATTGAAAAGCACTACAAATGAACTCTCGAAAGGTTGAAAGTTGGCATGGTATCATCATTTCACCCACATAGCATGTGCAAGAAAAAGTAGAGAGGCTTACGGAAAAAACAGAATGCACTTCGTGTATAAAATGCACCATTCAAAGCTACATCATCAATTTAGTACATATAGCTCTCATGGATAGATAAGCGACCAAATTAATAGAAGTTCATCATCACATTAAAAACAAAGTACATACATAGTTCTCATTGAACAACATATAACTCCCCAAAGCATCTAGTTAAACCATACATTGAAACTATGTGAAACCTTTCAATGCAACAATAAATGCGATCATAATCACAGCGAAGGTAAAAATTGATCCAACGGCATAATGATACCAAGCCTCGGTATGAATGTCATATTTTCTAATATTTCTAATCTTCCACCGCATTGCATCCATCTTGATCTTGTGATCATCGACGACATCTGCAACATGCAACTCCAATATCATCTTCTGCTCCTCAATTTTTTTATTTTTTCCTTCAAGTAATTGTTTTCTTCTTCAACTAAATTTAACCTCTCGACAATAGGGTCGGTTAGAATTTCTGGTTTAACTACCTCCTACATAAATAAAATCTATGTCAACTTGATGGGCATAATTGTCATAAACAATAAATGAACCAAATAGTTATAAAAGATAATATATAGCACATCTGAATCATAGCCAGGACTAGGGCCGACGGGGGCGGATACCAAAACCATCGCACTATATAAGCACAAGCAATAATAAAAGTAAGAAAATTAGACAAGTATCTATCTAAAGTAAGAATTTTTTTCTTTCAGAAGAAGATAAGAGGCTCACCACAGTGGTGCAGGCGACGAGATCGGAGTGGGCGATCGACGACGGTGAAGGCGGGGACGGGACATGACGGACTGCTAAACCTAGACAAATCTCGGGGAAAATGGAGGTTGGAGGTCGAGCTTCGAGAGGAGAAAGCTTAACTAGCGTGGCTTGGGCATTTCATCGAACACCTCGTATGCATAGGAGGTGAGCTAGAGCACCCAAATGCCCTCTCCTCGCCGGCCAGAAAAAATAGAGCACTGTGGAGTGCTCTGCTGCAGCGATGGGGTATATATAGGCAACTCATTTGTCCCGGTTCATGGCTGGAACCGGGACTAAAGCCCAGCCTTCTGTCCCGGTTCGAGCCAAGAACTGGGACCAATATTTGTGGGCTAGGAGCGAGACCCATTGGTCCCCGTTTGTGCCTGGAACCGGGACAAATGGGTCCATACGAACCGGGATCAATGCCCACGAGGCCCCGGCCGGCCCCCTGGGCTCACGAACCGGGACGAATGCATCCATTGGTCCCGGTTCGTGGAAGAACCGGGACTAATGGACTGGCCAGGCCCGAACGAAAGCCCCTTTTTCTACTAGTGGTAGGCAATTGGTAAATGAGCTCGAGTTCCATGGAGCACTTAATTAAAAAAATCAAATGTCTAGGTTTAAATTACTTGTCTGCACAGTTTCATGGCAAAATATTTTTTATGCGAGTTACAAAAATATGACAAAATCACGTATTTCTAGCACATGTACTATTAACTATAAAAGTACATGACTTTTCTTTACAGCTCACATCAGAGCGTACTTCGTGATGAAATACCACACACATCTAGTATATATACATCCATAAGTATGTGCTATTTATTGTTAGATTGTTTTGAAACAAAAAAAGTTGATTTTTGTTTTTTTAATGTTCTGGGCTCCATCGAGCCCAAGAGCAAAAAATCCACTCTCTATTGAAGTATGATAACTATATAATAGCGTTGCTTCCATTGAGAAATTTAGTGTGCCATTAATTATGCAACATAGCATAAAATTATTTAGCACAAATTATTTGTCAACACTCATAGGAGAAGATAACCCTGGAAAAAAAACAGAGAAATGAAGTCTAGTCCAATCCTAAAATTTCATATTCTTGTTGAAAGTGTTGGTTTGAAAATCAGTTTGGGGGTATAACATAAACTATAGATTTGTTGGTTGGGTCACATGGTGTTTATGCTCATGATTTTGGTCCCTGTTTATGGGAATGTGGTAGGTGGTAGACAAAATGACTGCCACGAGGCGCATTGCAGATACTAAAGACGATGAGCTTGTTTTCTTTCATTTCTCTGTTTCAACAAAATCGAACATGGCCAATCCAACGTCCCATGTGGGTGCAAAAATAGTCTCCAACCTTCAACCCGTGGACATGGCGTCTTGCTAACGTCTCGCGCCGAAAGTACACGACATCACATACAAGCAATATATGGTGAGCATCTTGCTACTCGCTCTTCTTGCATCCACAACACGCAAAATTTCTATTGCACCGTCATGAAAATCTCACTGGTGGAACAATATTTCTCTGTGAAATGTTGAAACAGTCCAATTTGGAGGAATTATCATGTATTCATAGAATTGTCACCTATGGGGACATTGCATTATTTAGTGGAAATGTTGAAACAGCCCCATTACTTTGGTTGCACAGGTCATCCTCAATAAAAATTTGAGGCCCACGGCACAAGCCCTTATTATAAGAAAACTGCAGTTTGTGATGTACTGTGCATCATTCAGTTTTTGAAGGTAACTTTGGATGAATCAATTCCACATTTTCTGGATCTAGTTTCTAAAGAACCGGACAGCCTGTTATAGAATTTTGGGCTGCAACTCCACATTTATCTTTTTGGATCGCTATACACACTTGCCTAGAACGTACGCCCAATTTTGTATGCGCTGTGTAGGTTATCCAAGTGGTTCCTTTAAATGAAGGGGTTGCTCAAACTGGAAAAATAAGGACTTGTCTTGCACCTTACTCCGTATTGAGTTATTGCAATATATTTTCATCCCAGTACACTTGCACAGGCAACTTGATATTGAACCAGTGGTGCGTTTAAAAATGAGTAACTATCTTTTCGATTGTAAAAATGTGTTCCACACAATGTAGCTTCATTTCTCAGAGTAGCTTTGTTTCCACCAAAAGTTACTTTGCTGATTCGAGTTAATTGTTTCTTCTCAGGTTTTGTCAGAACATGACTGCATTACAATTTTGTCTACAGAAGTTTGATCATGTCGAAGACAGTCCTTTTGGTATAAGTATAACGTCCATAACCAAAATGCCTGCTAGGGCTAGAACCAAAACGAATTAATGCACCTTATTTCATTGCGCATTTCGTTTCGTCCCTAAGGTTGAACCAAAAGGCACTGCTGCACAGTTGACCCACCCTGCTGGCCACCTTGATCTTCTATAATGTTGTAAGCTTTTCTATATCTGTAGTAGTATAAAACTAATCATTGAAAAGAATATATGAATCTAACAGACAAAGGCTTAGTTTTTTGCTTATCCTGTCTGCATCCACTGTCAACCTGCGCGCATGTCCACAAACCCGATAGAAAACGCATGTTCCAAAGACGTGGCCAGTGATAATGTTTACTAAGGATGGTAATGAAAAGATTTTCAGAAGAGAATGAATTTTCAGTGCCCGGGTGCCTAGGCACCCCCTTATCACCACCGTTGGTCCAGAATCCAGCGCTTTGAGATGCGTGATGTTTACTGCAGCGAACAGATAGTTAACAGTGGCTGTGTTCGATAACCGCGGAGTCTATCTGTGACTGTAACCGAAACATAGCTGGACCTAGTCTGTCACTGTTCCTCGTAGGATGATTCCCCCTACAAACAGATATGACATGTCGGCCCGTATTAAAACATCTGTGCAAATGGGTCCGCTCGCGATTCAAACAGCATAAAAGGACGTGTCACCATGTAGCTACGTGTAGTCGCCAAGCTCGCGCAGCTTCCTCCGTATTTATGTTCCCCGCCTTCATTCTCTCAGGCGCCATGCGACGAGCTCGCGATCTCTCTGTCGACTCTGATGAAGAAAAAAAAATACGATGCTTCCCCTTGTAGGTGGATAGCAATCCCAGGTTGGACGTTCCCCATCTCACGCTAATTCCCTCCCCTCACCGGCGGCATCACTGCTGCAAGAACACCACCCTACCAGCTATGGTGAACTTGCACTACTATGGCGCCGGCATGTAGACCAAGACGATGCCTCCCCTTGATTCTCTTCTGAACCGAAACCAGCTCCAGTCGCCCAATAAAGCTGAAACGAGAGAGCAAACTGAACAACACGTGGCGAAAAGGAATCCCTTGCTATGATGGTGGTCGCATGCACTCTATTGTGTTGTTACTTCAACCATCTTGTGTACCGCGTATTCCTACTGACATGCCTAGTCCTGCCTAACCTATCTCTGCATGCTGCATGCTTCTGCCGTCCCTGTTTGACTGCATAACAACAGCTTACTTATTACTCTGAACCTGCAAAGCGTCTGCGCGTGAACAGTAACTAGCACGAATCTTAAAATCGCTGTACGGACAGGATAAGCGGGTGCCTAGGCTCCCGGGACCTGTCGCACCTTTCCGTTTTCAGAAACATTGACCTAAGTCTGGAAGCCTGGAAACAAGGTCTACTTCATGATCTTTCTCTTGTCAAGCACAGAGCAAAAAGGAAGAACATTGCTAGTCTGTAGCGATGGATGACCTCCCTCTCATCTTAAGTCTCTAGTTTTTTACTTTCCAATGTTAGAGAAAACAGGAGTTGGATAATTTTTACTTTCCTGGTCTTTTTCTTTTTTAGCTTAGTTTGTATATACTTTTATATAAATGAAAATTACCGTAGAACAATTGTTCTATGGTTTTGGGGTAAAAAAAAGAAGATAATGTGCTAGTACTGCTGGTCTAGTTGAAAATAACTCCCCAAAAGCCCCAAGTGGAAAGGCGAAACCTCCCAGCACGTAAAAAGATCAAACGCGCAGGAGCTTCTTCTTGACGCAATAAGGTATTGAGTCTATCAGGCATTGTTGCGAAGACGGAAAGGCCGTTTATCATCCTATTATAGGTCTACTCTCCATGTTCTTGCTCTATTGGGGAAAGGCATATTCCGTCCTTTGGCTCAATGTTGAGCGGTTTGACTTTGGTTTGCAGAAGAAGTTTGCAGCATTAACGACCGAGTCATCCGCCGCGTCGGCTTCCTATTTTCTTCCTTTGGAGTTTCCAAACACTACCACATGTCTACATGTACCAGACGCACACCAGACGGAGGCGCATCCGTTGCTTGTGCGTGCGCGTGGAGGACATGGCGGCCGGCAATGCCATGCATGTCCGTGTGCATCCTGCTTCCTGCATGTACGCACATGGCTGGAAATAACTAATGATTTGCGCGCACGCTGTTCACACTATTTGCGTTGTTGGAGCACGTTGATTGACCATTTGCGTCTATTCTGTTCACATCATTTTGCGTTGTTGGCACATTGATTATCATGTCCAACAACTAGACGTTGGCGGTCCTGCACACGTCGCGGCGAAGCCGGGACTGCCCGTTGTGAGGGCGGACGAGCTGGGGCCTCCCTCGCGTCGTCTCCTCGTCGAGCGTTCGCGTCCTTGGACAGGGATCGAGGCCGACGGAAGCGGTGATGGAAGATATGCAATGGGTCACAGGGTTCCCCGTTGCCACCGCCGTGTTCGATCACATTCATCATCGGGCCTCTTTGTTGTTCAATACAATGTCCATATGAGTTGCCTATCATGATTATTGTCCATGATGAGTTATTTTTTAAAGTTTATACTGTGTTGATGCCTGATGTTTGACTTATAGATGCATTACTTTCTCAAGTTTTTTATCTTCTGTTGGCATGTTTAGATGGGTAATTTGTAGTGGGAGACGTGTGCATTAATTGGATTCAATCTTGTAAATAATCTATCGTGGTGACAGTTACTGAAAATGGCTTGACTTGTATTTGCCACTAAAAATGAATGTTTGTACGACGCCTTTAATATAATTATGCAATCAACACTTGGCATCTTGCTTAAGAAAATTATCCATTTTATACTTAATATACTTATGATGCAGAGAGAATCTCGGTCGAATAATGAATTATTAGCTATAGGGGTAGGGAGGGTCATCAATGCGTCCCCAGCAAGCCACCACAAAGGTCTGGCCTCTCTCATCGCGCTTACTGCCTGGACTATATGGAGGCAGCACAACACGCTTGCATCTTCTACGGCGCAACCCCATCCCACTCCATCCTGGTCCGCAACATTCAGGACGAAGCTCGCATTTGGGCAAAGGCTGGTGCTCGAGGGCTTAGCTCAATTATCCATGTAACCTGAATCTTGGCATGTAAGGGCTGAGCAACCCATCCTATGCTCATCGCGACATTGTAAGCGCCTAGTAGCTTACGCCTCGTGAGGTCCGCCACTGTATTTTTCTTCCCTCTATCAATGAAATAATACGCCAAGCGTGTATTCGTGAAAAAGAGGTAGGGAGGGTCTCAGTCTATAGATTTATGGCTGTGATTTGTGATTTCCTCTATTGACCAAGACCATTCACTAGTAGAAAAAGGGCCTATTGTCCCGATTCGTAAGGGCCTTTTGTCTCGGTTTCTGAACCGGGACTAAAGGGTCGGTACTAATGCCCTGTCCCTTTAGTCCCGGTTCAATCCAGAACCGGGACAGATGAGCCTCCACGTGGCCTGTGCGCGGAGCCCAGGCAAGAGGGCATTTGGTTCCGGTTGGTGGCACCAACCGGGACCAATAGGCATCCACGTGTCAGCATTTCTGTGGCTGGGGTTTTTATTTTTTATTTTTGAAAGGGGGGAGGGTTTGGGGGTTTTGGAGGGTTAATTTAGGTGTTTCATATATTGTGTTAGCTAGCTATAATTAATAGAGAGAAGTATCCTCTCTTATGTCCGTGCTTGGTCGACGCTACGTACTATACATACGTATAGAGAGGACTAGACACGCTAGCTAGCTAGTAACCAAACGAAGGAAACAGAAGATCGTCATGAACATATATGCATACAGAGAGAAGTGATATCGACCACCTCTCCTTCTCCGAGAGATTGGTCGAACAACAAGTTCTCGTATATCTATCCGACACTACCGGCTACATATATACAATAATTATCTCTTACAAATATAATCTCCTAACATACGGACTCATGGTCCACACAGTATTCTCCGTCTTCAGCGATCACGTGGTCAAGAAAGAATGCCGCCAATTCCTCTTGAATTGCTCGCATGCGAGCTGGTGCTAGGAGTTCATCCCGTTTCCGAAACATCTAATTTGCAGAAGGGGGTCAATACATATATATATGAATGAATGGAACTCAACACAAATGATGGTAATAAAATAAAATTGTGAATGTTATTATTTACGCACTTCATATTGTTCGTCAGAGTAGCCCCGCTCACAGGTCATGTGGCGGATGGACTCGCAAACGTAGTATCCACAGAAATCATTCCCTTGTTCCTGCCACAACCACTTTACAAGAAATAGAGGTCAATCAAACTGATAAGCAAGAATGCCAAATGGTATTGATGAAACTAGCGCTTGAATCAATAGGAGATGCGCGGAACATGCTACTATAGTACTTACTTTCGGGTGTCTAAATTGCAGCTTCTTCGGGAGTCCCGGAGCTTTTTTGGTGAATTTTTTCGAAACCCTGCCAGACAAAGAAAACAATTACTTGATATATCAGGAAATGAACAAAGTTGCTGATATGGTGGATAATGATCGATTTAACTTACTTCTCGAGCATTTGAGTCATGTCCGCATAGTCCTGGGGATCTTTTCGTCTTGAGTCTAAGACGGTTACTAGTCCCTGCTCAAGCTTAATCTCTAGGAGAATATAGTGGAAACTGCACACACATGCATAACTCATCAATTACATTACTATAACCTTGACTAATATATAAGGGAAACCGAATATGCACAAGACAGTAACACTCATTTGAAGTTGTAAGGAAAGAGTATTATATCTTTGTTTTCATTTATTACCAACGATCGTAGCAAGTTGGCCTCGGTATCTGTGGCATGAAATTTAACCTGAGTTGCATCTATGATATTTGTGTTAATGAACCCAATATCATCGATTTGTCTTTTCTTCAATTCGACGATCTTTAATCTGCATAATATAGTGAGGATAATTATAAATACATGCAATGAAAGAGCTGAGCTATATAGAGAGACTTAATGACAGAAGTAGTACTACTTACAGATAGTAGCAGGCGGCCGTTGCTTTATCGAGAGTCAATTGATTGAAAAACTGAAAGAACTCCTTAAATGGAACAGGCAACAGATCAATTCCAACGAGGTCATGCTCCTTTTTAACTCTCACATACAAAGTACTCCCCCAGACTCTCTGCAGATTTTCAAGTACCAATCATGCAATCTTCGCATCATCGTTGATAGGGATCTTTCATCTTTGACGAGAGGCTTCCCGTACTCGTATCTTTGTATCTGCACCTCCATGAAATCATAATGTACATCGTCGGGCAGGTAATCTTCAAGATTGCTATAACCGGGCACCATCCTCGGATCATTAGCGACGATGTCGCTAGACACCTTGAGCGGGGGGCACGATTGCTTCGCTTGTTCGCCGAGCTGGGCAATTTGTTTCCCAGCTCGTCGTTCTTTCAGCCTTTGAGCACTGACAGTACTTCCCGACTGCTCCGCTTCGGCAAATTCCTTTCCAATAATGCGCTCATAGTTTCCTTTCGGCGGAGACTTGGGTGGTTTTGTCAGGGCAGCCAGAGTGCGCTTCGCTTTCACCGAATCTACCTTCTCCTCCGGAGGTGGATGTTTCTTTGCTTTCACCCCTTCAAAGAAGTTCCTCACTTCTTCTCGCGTGATCTCGCCGTTCTCCTCCGGGGTCCTCTCGTATGGTAACTTCTCTGGAGTCTTCAGAGAAGGACCGAATCTGTATGTCCTCCCGCCTCTGGCTGTACTGCTAGACGCCGGCAGAGCAGACGGAGCGGTTGTCTTCTTTACTTGCTTACGAGGCGGAGGAGAAGGACTACGACACGTCGGAGCAGCCGGAGCGGCGGCAGGTCTCTTCCGCCCTTGCCGACGAGGCGGAGAAGGAGGAGGCTGGCTGCTCGGGCGCGCCGGCGCAGGCGGAGAAGGAGGCGGAGTGCCGCCACCCGCCGGAGAAGGAGCCGGCCGAGTGCCCTGATCGTCACTCGCCTGAGGAGGAGGCGGTGGAGGAGGCGGAGTGCTCTGACTCGCCGGAGGAGGAGGAGGCGGAGGCGTCCAGTTCGGAAGGTTGATGAGCTCCTTCCGCCATAGGCATGGAGTCTTCAGAGCAGAACCCAGCCGAGTCTCCCCTTCACCGGTAGGGTGGTCAAGCTGGAGGTCCTCAAATCCCTCCGTTATTTCATCCACCATCACCCTAGCATATCCTTCTGGAATCGGCCGACAGTGAAAAGTTGCGCCGGGTTCAGTAGGAAAAACAGAGCCAACAGCCGCCTTGACCTTCATATTAATCCATTGCGTCATAAGGTGGCAATTTTGAGACTCCGTGATAGCATCCACGGGATAGCTGGCAGGATCCGTCAAGACATGCCCCGGCTGAAGCAGCTCGGTGGAAGCCATGCTGCTTCTCCACTGAGATGGCGGGGTAGCTTCGGGGGAAGCTTCGGCAGTTCGTTTGCTGCGATTTGCTTCTCGTTCCTCTATCGCATGTACCCTAGCGTGCAATACCTGCAGTTGGGTCTGCTCCACTTTCTTCCTCATCTCGTGGCATTTGTAACCACCTGCGTCCGGAAACCCAACCTTCCACGGAATGGAGCCTGGCGTGCCTTGTGTCCATCCAGGGTGCTCAGGATTCCCGAGGGCCATTGTGAGCTCGTCGTTCTCTCTGTCTGGAATGAACGTCCCTTGCTACGCTGCTTCGATATACTGCTGAAGCTTCTTGACTGGTATGTCTATTTGATCGTTCGTCCAAATGCACTTCCCTGATACAGGGTCCAAGGTTCCGCCAGCCCCGAAGAACCAAGTCCGGCAACGGTCTGGCCAGTTAATTGTCTCTGGTTCGATCCCTTTATCAACCAGATCATTCTCTCAATCTTGGCCCACTTAGGCCGGGCTACGAGGTAGCCACCTGACCTCGTGCGATGGTGATGCTTCTTCTTCGCAGCATTTTGCTTGTTTGTTGCCGACATCATCTTACTCTTTTCCGATGTCTTGTGGGCCACAAATGCGGGCCAGTGATCTCTGATCTTCTCATATCTGCCCTTGAATTCTGGTGTCTCTTTATTTTCGACAAACTTATTCAGCTCTTTCTTCCACCTCCTGAATAGTTCTACCATCCTCTTAAGAGCAAAAGACTTGATTAACTGCTCTTTAACTGGCTTCTCCGGATCATCCTCCGGCGGTAGGGTGAAATTTGACTTCAGCTAATTCCAAAGATTATTTTTCTGCATATCATTGACATAAGACAGCTCAGGGTCTTCTGTAGCCGGCTTTAACCATTGCTGAATGCTGATCGGGATCTTGTCCCTAACCAAAACCCCGCACTGAGCAACAAATGCGCTCTTTGTCCGGAGGGGTTCAATCGGTTGGCCGTCGGGCGCGAATGCTATGATCTCAAACTTTTCATCCGAGCTCAACTTTTTCTTCGGGCCTCGTCTCTTTACCGAAGTTGTGCTCGATCCGGAGGGCTAGAAAAAAGAACAAAGACTTAATTAATATGTGTACATACCAAAACAATGAATTCATCAATTAGCTAGTCAGCAGAAGCTTAACTAATATATATACCTGGCCGGACTCGGTTCGGTCACCGGAGACGTCATCACGGTCTCCTTCTTGCACCGGCATTGTGTCACCGGAGCCGTCCTCACGGTCTCCTTCTTGCACCGGCATTGTGTCACCGGAGCCGTCCTCACGGTCTCCTTCTTGCACTGGCATTAGGTCACCGGAGTCATCATAATCATAGCCAGCTGCTTCCAGACCATCGGTGTCTTGAGAAACAACGAGCAGACGGCATCACTTCCTCGTGCGATTATGTCCCCCAACAACTCTTCTTGTACTTCGTCTCGGGCGGTGTCCATAGTTTCTACAAATATTTACAACATGGCAATTATTATTCAAACATGACAGATGGATATATTAGTGACAAAGTAGAACTAATATTAATTAGTGGCCTCGACGCTGCTTCTCTAGGGTTTGGGGTGGCCTCGACGCTGCTTCTCTAGGGTTTGGGGTGGCCTCGACAATGCTTCAAGGATAAAAAAAGAAGAGGAAGAAGAAAAAAAGAGGAGAAGAAATAATAGAGGAGTAACTCCTCTATTCTTTCTTCTCCTCTTTTTTTTTCTTCTTCTTCTTCCTCTTTTTTTCTTTCTTATTCTCTTTTTTTCTTCTTCTTCCTCTTTTTTTATCGGGAACGATCTTTCTTCTCCTCTTTTTTTTCTTCTTCTTCCTCTTTTTTTATCGGGAACGAGGGTCGTCGAGGGTCAGGGTCGCCGAGCGGTAGAGGAAACCCTAAATAGCAAGTATCGTGGGTGTGAGACACATGTGGCCGTCGGTGTCGGACACTACATCCACGTCCCACAAGTGACGCGGGTCGACGCCCGCGTCACTTGTGGGACGTGGATGTACTGTCCGACACCGACGGCCACATGTATCTTACACCGACGATACTTGCTATTTAGGGTATATCGACCCCCCTCGTGTTGAAGTTATCGGGAGGTGGTATATATATCGACCCCCCTCGTGTTGAAGTTATCAGGAGGGGTTATATCGACCCCCCTTGTGTTGAAGTTATCGGGAGGGGGTATATCGACCCCCCCTCGTGTTGAAGTTATCGGGAGGGGTATATCAACGACGACAGACCCGATAAAACATAAGAATACGAAGAAGAAATAAAAAGAGGAGAAGAAGAAAGGAATAGAGGAGAAGATCGAAGAAAAAAAAGAAGAAAAAAAAGAAGAGAAGAAGAAAGGAATAGAGGAGAAGAAGAAAAAATAGAAATTTTTTCTATTTTTTCTTCTTCTCCTCTATTCATTTCTTCTTTTCCTCTTCCTTTTCTTCCTCTCCTCTTCTTCTCCTCTTCCTTTTCTTCCTCTCCTCTTCTTCTCCTTTTTCCTCTTCTTATTTTCCTTTTTCCTCTCCTAAATATATAAAACTTTTCTAGAAATGAAACTAATCTAAAATGTACTAAATCAGAGAACATATATAGATAATCCTTTTCTAAATATTTAAATCTGACTTTTGCATATATGAACATATATACATAGAGAACATACAAACATATATACATTTTTATAAAAAAGCAAAATACAAAATACAAACATATATATGAAAAAAAAACTGAAAAGAAGCAATATACACAATATATATACTGACATATATACATAATATACACAAAGAAGCAATATACACAATATACACAAGCATATAATATATGAAAAAAACAGGGGAGGGGCGCCGGCCGGACCAACGGAGGGGTAGGGCGACGGTGACGGGCGAGCCGGGGCGATGGCGACGGGCGGGCCAGGGCGACGGCGACGGGCGGGGCAGGGCGATGACGACGGGCGGGCCGGGGTGCGCGACGCGCGTCGGGGTAGGGCGGCGAGCGGCGTCGGGCGAGGGCACGGCCGACGGTGAGCGGGCGGCGACAGCGACCTCGGGCGGCTAGGGGAGGCGACGGCGACGTCAGGGCAGGGGCCGGCGTCGAGGAGCAGCGCAGCAGTCTGGCGGCGTTGGAGAAGAATGGCGGGTGGGGGGAAATTTCCCAAGTATTTGGTTATATAGGAAAGGCTTTGGTCCCGGTTCGTGGCATAAACCGGGACCAATGCCCCCCTTTAGTCCCGGTTGGTGCCACCAACCGGGACCAAAGGCCTCTTTTCCGCAGTCCAAAGGGCGGGAAGTGGCGGCCTTTGGTCCCGGTTGGTGGCACCAACCAGGACTAAATGGGGGCATTGGTCACGGTTTGTGTCACGAACCGTGATCAATGCCCCCCTTTAGTCTCGGTTGGTGCCACCAATCGGGACCAAAGGCCTGCGCCTGCCAAAGCCGTGGTGCGGTGGGATATTTAGTCCCACCTCGCTAGCTGAGGAGCGGCCGCACCTGTTTATAAGCGCTGCCCCGCCATCTCCATCGAACTCCTCAGAACTGCAGGCCTCTGGGCCTAATCTCACACCGCTATGCATGTGGGCCTGCTAGGCCTTCTGCGGGCCTGAATCCTGGCCCATGGATGGGCTTCTAGTCGTATTCAGGTCGTGGTGGCCCTGTAGGTGACATTTTTTTACTATTTATTTTTTTCATTTCTACTTAGAACTAAATACTTATAGTTTTTTAGTATTTTTTTCTTTTAGGTCACAAAAATTATAAACTTTCTGTTAGTGCCATTAGTTTTAAAATTTGAATAGTTTAAATTTGAATTTTTAAAAATTTGTGTGAATCATTAGTTTATGAATAACTTTACTATAAAGAATTGATTTTTAAGTCATTCTTTTTCCTGCTATTTAATATTACTGTGTTTTATCATTATACTCAATTTGGTAATTTTAGTTAGTCATAACAAATATTATAGGCATTTTTTTTCTTTTTTGCTATTTATTTTTTCATTTCTACTTAGAACAAAATACTTATAGTTTTTTGGTGATTTCTTTTTTCTTTTAGGTCACAAAAATTATAAACTTTCTGTTAGTGCTATTAGTTTTCAAATTTGAAACATTTTTTTTGCTTTTAGTGCCTATTTTTTTCCAGTTTTTTGTTTTGCTTTCTGCATTATTTATTTTCTTTTGTTTTTTCCTTTATTTTTTAATTCTTTTTTACTTTTAGTTCTAGAAAAATTATAAACTTTCTGTTAGTGCCATTAGTTTTCAAATTTGAAAACACTTTTTTAGTTTTTTTGTTTTCTTTGTTGCTTTATTTATTTTATTTTGTTTCTACTTATAACAAAATACTTATTGTTGCTATTTTTATTTTTTCTGTTTTTTGTTTTGTTTTCTGTATTATTTTTTGTTTTTTGCTTTATTTTTTAATTCTTTTTGCTTTTAGGTCAGCAAAATTATAAACTTTCTGTTAGTGCCATTAGTTTTAGAAAAATTATAAACTTTCTGTTAGTTCCATTAGTTTTCAAATTTGAATAGTTAAAATTTGAATTCTTTAAAATTTGTGTGAATCACAAGTTTGTGATTAACTTTACTAAAAAATTGAACATAGATGCACCTATAGAGAAAATTCGACCTAAATTCATAGTTTTCAAATGAACTCTGAAAAAGTTGGCATAGCATACTCGTGTGTTACAAAGTTGGCTGGGTATCATCATAATAGTTGTGGGAGAAAGTCTTCACTTTTTCTT
>NC_053028.1:641390063-641451679 GCF_003073215.2 Triticum urartu | reverse complement strand
AAGATAATTATACGAGTAACTATATATCCAAATCACACAAACATCAATTTTTATATAAAATTTCATGAACAAGAGGCTCACCACAAGGTGGTGCCGGCGACGGGACGGTGCGGGCGATCGACGGTGGTTACGACGGAGATTTAGAAGGCACTAAGTAAACCACACCTACATATGCAAACTAAGTGTTATTTTTGACCTCAAATTGCATATAAATAAAATACTAGCACATATATATATATCCTCCCAAATTACTAAATTCACAAATTAATTAATATATAAAGCATTGCAAGAGCTAATCTAGCAATGAGAGATGAAAGGACAAAGTTGCTAACCTTTGTGATCATTTGAATGGATGGGGGCCTTCAAATCTTGACAAATTTTGGGAAAATGTGTGATGAGCTCGAGAGGAAGAGGGGAAGAACAGAGAGAGGAGAGGGGAAAGGGGAAGAACAGAGCGAGCTCGGGTGGATGAAGGGTTTATGTAGGACGACCTTTAGTACCGGTTCGTGCCAAGAATCGGTACTAAAGGGGCTGGAGGGGCCCCAGTCTGACAACATCCTGCCACCACTCTCATTAGTACCGGTTCGTGGCACGAACCGGTGCTAAAGGTTCGCCACGAACCGGTACTAATGAAAGCGGCCCGGCTAGCCGTTGGAACCGGCACTAATGTATACATTAGTGCCGGCTCAAATACAAACCGGCACTAATGTGCTTCACGTTTAACCCTTTTTCTACAAGTGGATGCATGCAGTCATATTATTAAAAGTCTCAAAGTATCACAAAATCTTCAAACTATTACAGCTCGCAAACAGAGCAACGAAAACAAGATGAACATAAAGCCATAACCGGAAGTAGATAGAAGACTAGGGCCCTAGATTTCTATTCTGTTATGCGACCGCCATCCAAACCGGTTGAAGATAGCCCGTGCTACCATCTCCATTGGTTGCACCTAGTAACCAAAGGCTCCCTGGAATCCGTAGGAGTGAGTAAGGACCATGTACGGAACCACGCTGTAGCTCTAAAAATGACATGCAAGAAGTTTAAAATGTGTTGTGTGTTAAAAATCATATCATTCCTGCAGTTCCGTATTCCCCACAAAAATGCGCATATTCCAATCCGAATACGAGCTGCATCATTATGTTTCACTCCAGTTAACCACGTCCCAAATAACGATTCAATGCTACCTGGAGGGACCATATTGAAAGCTATATGAATCGTTCGCCAAAGTAATTTGGCGATAGGGCACTCTATGAATAGATGTTGAATTGTTTTGTCATGATCACAAAAACAACATCGAGAGCTACCTACCCATCGTCTCTTTAATAAATTATCTTTGATAAGGATCACTTGCTTGTGGACAAACCACATAAATATTTTTAATGTGCAAGGGAACCTTAATCTTCCAGATATGAATAGACCTCGATATTGGGCCAGAATTAATAAGATTAAATAAAATGATTTTACCGTGAACACTCCGTTTCTAGCCAATTTCCATTGTAATGAATCAGGTTGGTCGGATAATTGAACATCCATCAATCTACCAACCAAATGGATCCAGGAGTTCCAACGTTTCCCCAACTAAAAATCTTCTAAATTGAATATTCAGTGGGGCTGATTATAATATTGTCCCTACATATATAGTCTTCCTTACGTTGCACAATACTATAAAAGCTTGGATATTGTATGGCTAGTGGCATCTCCCTGAGCCATGTATTCTCCCAAAATCTTGTTGTGATCCCATTACCAACATGAAATTTGGTCCTATGAAAGAAACATTCTTTCGTTTTCATAAGCCCCTTCCAGAAAGGTGAATCAGTTGGCCTGCCGGTGACTTGAGCAAGAGTTTTCGAATGTAAATATTTATTGCGTAAAATCTGTGCCCACATACCGTCCTCCTCTGTTGATAGCCTATAGAGCCATTTTCTCATAAGACATTTATTTTTTTATCTCCAGGTTCTTAATACCTAGCCCTCCCTGATCTTTGGGTCGGCATAATATATCCCATCATGCTAGGAGATATTTCTTCTTGGCGGTATCTCGAAGAAAGATAGTAGGAACATGGGCATACTAGTAAGTACTGAGTTAATAAGTACTAGCCGGCCAGCGTACGACATAACTTGCCTTTCCAGCAACTAAGCTTCTTTTTGATTCGATCTTCAATGCATTTCCACTCTTTATTTGAGAGTTTACGATGGTGAATCGGAATTCCCCAATAACTAAATGGCAAAGACCCCAATTCACAACCGAACAATTGTCTATATGTGTCTTGCTCCTCTCTGGCCATACCAAAGCAGAACAATTCGCTCTTGTTAAAATTGATTTTGAGCCCCGACAATTGTTCGAGTAAACATAGGACTAACTTCATGTTTCTTGCTTTTGCAATATCATGTTCCATGAAAAGAATAGTGTCATCTGCATATTGTAAAATGGAAACCCCCATCAACTAGATGAGGAACTAGTACATCAACCAGGCCATTCTCCTTGGCCCTGCCAATAAGAACGGTCAACATATCCGCCACTATATTAAAAAGGAGGGGTAACATTGAGTCCCCTTGTCTCAATCCTTTATGAGTTTGGAAATAATGGCCGATACCATCGTTAACCTTAATTCCGACACTACCTTTCTGGACAAGAGAGCCCACTTGGCTCCGCCATGTCTCATTAAAACCTTTCATACGCATTGCCTACTGAAGAAAAGGCCATTTAACTTTATTGTATGCCTTATCGAAATCCACTTTGAAAATAACCCCATCTAGTTTTTTCGAATGAAATCATGGAGCATTTCAGACAACTACCCCTTCTGGGATGTGCCTCCCAGGCATGAAGGCCGTCTGACTAGGTTGCACCACCGAATGGGCGATCCGTGTTAGTCTATTAGTTCCTACTTTCGTGAATATTTTGAAACTCGCGTTTAGAAGGCAAATCGGCCTAAATTGCTCGATACGAACCGCTCCCTCTTTCTTTGGCAATAGCGTAATCAAACCAAAGTTAAGATGAAATAGTTCTAGATACCCATTAAAGAAATCATGAAACATAGGCATAAGGTCATCCTTAATAATATGCGAACATTTCCGATAGAACTCCACCGGGAACCCATCCGGTCCCGCTGCTTTGTTCGGTTTCATTTGTGAAATTTCTTCTAAAACCTCCTTTTTCGTAAAAGGTGCAGTTAGGATCTCATTTTCGTCTAACCTTAGCTGGGGAAGGTCCCCAACAAGAGACTCTTTCAGGGATACCGTCCTCTCTATCGGAGGCCCGAAAAGTTGTTTATAATAGTTGCAGATATACGATTTTAAATTTTCATGCCCCACTAGGGTCCCTTCGTCCTGCTCAAGATGGATTATTTTCTTCTTTCTATGTTTTCCATTCGCAATCATGTGAAAGAATTGCGTATTGTCATCCCCTTGGACAACTTTGAGAACCTTAGCTCACAACACCCATTTGAGTTCTTCTTCTCTAAGAAGAGCCCGTAGTCATTGCTCTGCCTCGGATTTCGTGGCCTGCTCGACCTCATCCAGCAGAACCACTTCTGCTTTGAGGTCCATAGCATCTATTAATTGGATAAGCCTTTCCTTTTCTTGTTTTTAAATCCCGCTCCCGTTTCTGGCCCAACCCCGTAAAAATTGTCTTATGTGTCGAATCTTACTCTGCCATCACTCTACGCTCTTGTTCGCCCCATCACAGGTTTTGCCCATTCACGAGCTATGACGCTCAAAAAATTCTCTTTCTCGAACCAACTTAGTTCGAAAGAGAAAGTGTTTCTGTTACCAATATGCGTTGCTTCACCCGAGTCTACAAGTAATGGTGTGTAGTCTGAGATTGCCCTCTGCATCGCATGGACCAACACTAATGGGTACTTTCGTTCCCATTCCACACTAGGAAGCACCCTATCCAACTTCTCAAAATTCATAGTAGGTAGCAAATTAGCCCATGTAAATTGTCTACCTGTGAGTTCAATCTCCCTAAGACTGAGACTCTCGATAATCATGTTAAACATGAGTGCCTAACGCCCATCGAAATTGCCATTGTTCTTTTCCTCAGGTCGCCTTATATTAATGAAATCCCCTCCAACTAAAATTGGAAGTATTTCATCTCCACATATTCGCACTAGGTCTCCTAGGAAATCGGGTTTGAGTTCGAGTTGGGCTACACCATAGACAGCCACTAGAGACCAACGAAAACCATCTAACTTTGATCTCACTCCAAACTTGACCGCAAAGTCACCCTCACAACATTAAGGACCTCTAGCGTTTCACATCCAACCCCTAGCAATATCCCACCGGATCTTCCTCTAGGGGGTAGACAGTGCCAATCAAAATCAATCCCACCGATGAACTTCCGAGGAATTGTGGAGTGAAATTATCTTTGCCTATTTCTAGGAGTGCGATAAAATTTAGCTTTTGTTCTACCAATGTAACAGAGTGGAGTTGGATGATCCGGCGGAGCTTGAATTGCCTCCATTAGTGCCTCTTGATTGTGGATCTCCATCGCATCGTACTCCACCTACGGGGGTTTCCGAGCTGGAGAGAGCTGTTACTGACATGATCTCGGTGGAGCAGGTGGTACCCGCGGCGGTTGGGGTCCTCGTGTGCAGCTCCATTTCTGAGGGATCTCGGGGGGGGGGGGGGACCTCGGCAGAGTGGCCATCCGGCCATATGGCGACCACGGCAACAGGAGATCGGGCCACCAGGGTTGGCACCGAGGCTGGGGAGGGGTGTGGGCAGGCGGCTCCCATCACTCCCATAGCGGACACTCGGCGCACAGCTTCGGTGGTGAGGAGGTGCACACCGGCGACCTTCCATGCCAGCGGCGCTTCGGGCACGGGGTCGACCATCAAGGACGGGGAGGGGTGCGGGCAGAAGGCCTTTGCTTCTACCCCCAACGTAGCGCCACCTGGTAGCGCTGGAGGGGTGATGGGGGTGGGTTTGCCAAGTAGGAGGCTCGGCGCTCACCATCTCCCACCATTCCGTCTGGAGGGTTGCCCAACACCGCGCTCGCGCCATCTCCTTCTGAGGTGGTCGGGCGTAAATTTGGGGAGCTTGCACCTCCGGAGAGGTCTATGGAGGAGATCATCGCCTTTGGTGGTATCGTGGATCCGGTGACGGCTGGCAGGCGTGTCAGCAACCGGATTCAGGATCAACCGGACGCGGACGACCTGCAGATAGGGCGTGCCATGAGGGCGGCCAAACTTCGTGATGTCGAGGCAATTGCGTGTACGTCTTTTAATAAGAGTTCTTCTATAATGCATTTCTCGGCGAATGAAATTATAAATAAGGCACATAAATAGGAGTTTCACTAGGCTCTAATGAAAAAGAAGTTGCAAAATCTATTAATGACATTTTAGACTTAGAAGCGGAGCGGGCTTCTGAAATTATTCGTAACTTAGCAGCCATTAAACCTATGAATGAGGTAGATGTGAAACATCTAGGAATGTCGGCTCTTGAGAAATTATGTGATGATCTTTTGCCGACTTCGGAGGCGGAAGATGGCGTAGTAGAGACGGATTTAGAGGTCGGTGTAGAGTCGTTACCGGTGGACGGTTTCTGTGGTGAACTAAACTGTGTGGTTTGCTTCTTGTGTTTTCTGGTTGAGTCGATGGTGTGTACGACAGACTAAACCTAGAGCAACTAATCAAGGGGTTTTTTTGATATTCAAATCTAACCACATTGTTTGCAAACAGATGGAACGCGTGATTGATTCATACAAGGAATTAATAAAATGTACTCCCTCCGTCCCATAATGTAGGACTTTTTTAGCACTAGTGTAGTGTTAAAATATATCTTACATTATGAGACGGAGGGAGTAGTACTTAATAGATGAAGATCACAATGAACTTGGTAATTGGTAAGGAAGTACTACTAGCTTTAACTTGCATAGCAAATAGTAGAACATTAGACTGCCATAGTTGGCATTACAATATATATCGATTACTTTTCTCTGCTGAAGCACGAGAATATAATCATGAAAGATAAAGATGCCTGGTAGTCTGGCACTCTTAAGATGGCACGCACACGCAGGTATCCAGACAAACAAGCCTTGATCGCCGGCGAGTTCAACAGCCAAACTGATACCCTCGTCAGCCATATCTTTCCTGTTTCACGACAGGACGGAAAACTTTTGAAACTAGGATGGGCTTGGTGAAGATCTCCTTCACCACGACGACATTGCACCTGACATCGAAATCATCGTCCTTCATGTACCGGTCCAGCTTCCTCTTCTCAATGATAAGAAACCCACTTGAATCTTAGATTTGGGAGGGGGTGGTTGTACGTAGAAATGCTTGTGAAAGCACTAGTTTGTTGAGAGTGCATTTTCTACCATGCATGGTATATACCGTGCATAAGATGTCATAATGTACTAATCACCTACTATACATCTTACTTCTGTCAGATGGTCAGTTTGTGTGTTGGCCTATTTGTAAATAAATAATGGCCTGTCCTTTGGATGCCTCCCCTATTCCTTTGCAAATCTATCACAAAAATATATCTTCTATGTGTTTGGGTTGACAGCAGAGGCCTCTTATGCCCCCCGGTCTATTTGGCAAAGTCTAGCTTGGTTGTACAAACTCTTTCTAGGTGGAAAGAAATTCTATATGATGATAATTGCAGCCATTTGCTGGGGGATTTGGTGCCTCTGTAACAAAGTTACTTTTGAAAAGTATGATGCTCGTACTCCTTTGGAGGTTGTCTTCGCATGGTTGCTTAAGGAGGACGCCAAGACGAAGTTCCAGGCTAGTGTGAAGAGACTAGCTCATGTGGCGGCTGATTTGGTGGACAGATCATACTCGCGCGGCGGGCTTCTTCTGGGAGATGGTGATGGCACTACTAGGAAAAGGCTAATTAGTGGCGCACCTGTTTTGGCCATTAATGGCGCACTACAGGTGCGCCACTATCATCATGCCAATAGTAACTAATACTAATGGCGCACCCCTAGTGCGCCATTAGTATACCAGACAATAGTGGTGCACCAGGGAGTGCGCCATTAGTATGTCAAACGGTGCATCATTACTATGCCTCCCAGGGGGCATATTTACCTTGTGCTCTGGGTTACTAATGGCGCCCTTCTAGGTAGTGTGTCACTAGTGTGCTTATTGCAGTGCGGCACTAAAGTGCAGTGTGGTGCGCCACTAGTATGCACATTAGCAATTTTTTTATTTTCTGATATTTGCACAGTTTATAAAATAAATTACTGCACAGGATATAGACAACACAACATATAAACAGCAGATTCATCGAATACAATAAAAGATTAGTCTCCGAATATAATTCATCATATTAGTCTCCGAATTCAAAAGACCGAACAAAGTTAGAACATTACAAGTCTCAAGACCACGAGTAGCGAGTTTGTCTTCACATTACAAGTCGATATCGATCATCTAAACTACCATCACATAGAAGAGAGCTGCGGTCATCACGATGAGCATCATCACGATGAAACTGGTCTTCATCTGGTTCCTCCTCCGCTCCCTCCTCCCTCCCGCTAGATAGCGCGCGTATCTAGCTTCCGCCTCCGCCCTATTGGTGTACCCTTTGTAACTGTTACCGCTGAAATGGTGAATCTGTCTCCGACACTCCTCCCAGTCATCGTAGACTCCGGGAACCTTACCCTTGTACACGACATACGACGGCATCTCTATGCACTAGCCAAACAAAACGTTAGTAGCAATTCACAGACAATACATAAGCAATATATAAGTATGCAACAAAAGGATCGGAAGAGAAAAACAAGACATTGATAGCACGATTCATGGTCCTACTAATAAATAGCATCGATTACATATAAGTTGAACGACTGTCCAAACCAAAGAGACATACAAGTTCATTAAAGTTTAATTACAACATGAGCTAATCGATATTTTAGAACTACACATAGCATCACTACTTTCGACTCGACTCAGGGACCAGAGCATGGATGAAGCCGCCGTCTATCGTGATGGTCATGAAATTGCGGGCGTTGTCAGCCTGCATTTGTAGCGTTGTTTCTATCTCACTGTTGGACGGTTGATATCTGAGGTAGAACTGCCCCGAGGTACGAAGGACATCTTGATGGATGATTTCCGCAAACTCCGACTGGATGTGAAAGAATTCTTGTCTGATGTCCGTGTCCTGGATTGCCGACAAGCTTGCGGCCCAATCTTTGAGATTATTTGGTAGCAGAAGGTGATTATGGTCCCGTACGATCGCCCGCATGTCATGGAGGGAGTAGTAGACATCCTTCTGACCGCCAGGCGGCTGCTTGACGCAGGGGAACATCGTATTGTGGGCGAACACGTGCTTGCCGTACCTACGAATTGGCCTGCTGAAGGTGCCTCCAGATCTGGCGTAGCCGAGAAGAACATCATCAAGAACTTTCTTGATATTTGTGTAGTCTTTCTTCGACTGACGGTCCGAGTCGAAATACGTGGCCATGGAATATTTCGGGCTTAAGAGGATGAGTGTGCAATCTGTGTCACTGCACAAAACATGGAATGTTAGAAAAAAAAAGAATGATCGAAATCTAAGAAATCATATGTTACGGGGCGGTGAGGGGATGACTTACTCGGGAAAGTAAGGCACGAGGAAGTTATCCTTATCTGGGTTTGCCAGAATGACGCCTTCGAGGTATGAACTCGCGACTTGTCGGGTCCCCAGCGCTACCCAAGATCTTGGCACGCATGTAGAAGGGGTCGACTATAACGATGTCTGGGGTCTTGTCTCTAATGATCTGCATCTCCATACTCAGCGAAAATAGCCGACCGAAGGTGTAGTGCAGCGGATGAAGGTTAAACATAGCGAAGATGTCATCAAACCGCAGGACGATCATACCCCCGATGGCACTATCCACAAAGCCCTTGCCCTCTGGCACCTTGGCCACGAAAACCGGGTATGCCACATCATGCTCTCGGAGACGCCGCTTCTCCAAACAAAGAACACTGTCATGCAGACTACGCATAGCACCGGTTGCAGCATTGGGCAGATTAGTCGGTAGCATCGCCCTACCCGCCACATGCACCCTCCTCGAGATATCCTTAGGTGAAGGTGGCCCGTCCTGAGCACGGATCGTACTCGGTGCCGGCTGGCTCGCACCCTTGTTACTCTCTCTTTTCCGTCCCTTCTTCTTCTGCTATAATGGGATCAAGTTCTGCTCACAGACAACCCTCTTGAGTGTGTTGGGGCTGATAATATTTCGCACCTCGGCTATCTGAGGCTCGGTGAAGGCGGCAGCTGGAGGCATCTCCTGAGAACTGAACGCCAGACGACGCCTGTTGCAACTGGATTTCTCCATGGTACCAGCTAGATCGTCTTTTGCAGGGTTGGGTTCTTGAGAAGGAGGCCCCAAGAATTCGTCACCGTACCCATGGTCGTTGAAGTACTTATCAACGTTGGTAAATGTACCGTCATTGTCGTCGTCGTTGTCCGGATCCTGTGCCATATGCATGTCCGGATCCTGTGCCATATCCATGTCCGGCATGTCCGGTAGCGTTGCGGGGGTCTTGTCATGGCTCGGCGCCAGCACGACTGCGGTGTTGTCTATGGGGTAGTGTCCCCCGCCCCCAAACAAATATGGTGATGGGTTTCGTAGTAATTTCAAAAAAATTCCTACGCACACGCAAGATCATGTGATGCATAGTAACGAGAGGTGAGAGTGTTGTCTACGTACCCACGCAGACCGACTGCGGAAGCATTGACACAATGTAGAGGAAGTAGTTGTACGTCTTCACGATCCAACCGATCAAGCACCGAAACTACGGCACCTCCGAGTTCGAGCACACGTTCAGCTCGATGACGATCCCCGGACTCCGATCCAGCAAAGCATCGGGGAAGAGTTCCGTCAGCACGACGGCGTGGTGACGATCTTGATGTACTACAGTAGCAGGGCTTCGCCTAAACTCCGCTACAGTATTATTGAGGACTCTGGTGGCTGGGGGCACCGCACACGGCTAAGGAATAGATCACGTGGATCAACTTGTGTGTTTCTGGGGTGCCTCTGTCTCAGTATATAAAGTACTAGAGGGGGGAGGCTGGCCGGCCATAGGAGGCGCGCCAGGAGAGTCCTACTCCCTCTGGGAGTAGGATTCCCCCCCAATCCTAGTTGGAATAGGATTCGCGGAGGGGGAAAAGAGAGAGAGGGGGCCGGCCACCTCTCCTAGTTCTAATAGGACTAGGGGAAGGGGGAGGCGCGCAGCCCATGGGCTGCCTCTTCTCTTTTCCACTAAGGCCCATCATGGCCCATTTAGCTCCCGGGGGGTTCCGGTAACCTTCCCGGTACTCCGGTAAAATCCCGATTTCACCCGGAACACTTCCGATATCCAAACATAGGCTTCCAATATATCAATCTTTATGTCTCGACCATTTCGAGACTCCTCGTCATGTCCATGATCACATCCGGGACTCCGAAAAACCTTCGGTATATCAAAATGCATAAACTCATAATATAATTGTCATCGTAACCTTAAGCGTGCGGACCCTACGGGTTCGAGAACAATGTAGACATGACCGAGACACGTCTCCGATCAATAACCAATAGCGGGACCTGGATGCCCATATTGGCTCCTACATATTCTACGAAGATCTTTATCGGTCAGACCGCATAACAACATACGTTGTTCCCTTTGTCATCGGTATGTTACTTTCCCGAGATTCGATCGTCGGTATTCCAATACCTAGTTCAATCTCGTTACCGGCAAGTCTCTTTACTCGTTCTATAATACATCATCCCGCAACTAACTCATTTAGTTGCAATGCTTGCAAGGCTTAAGTGATGTGCATTACCGAGAGGGCCCAGAGATACCTCTCCGACAATCGGAGTGACAAATCCTAATCTCGAAATATGCCAACCCAACATCTACCTTTGGAGACAGCTGTAATGCTCCTTTATAATCACCCAGTTACGTTGTGACGTTTGGTAGCACCCAAAGTGTTCCTCCGGCAAACGGGAGTTGCATAATCTCATAGTCATAGGAACATGTATAAGTCATGAAGAAAGCAATAGCAACATACTAAACGATCGGGTGCTAAGCTAATGGAATGGGTCATGTCAATCAGATCATTCAACTAATGATGTGAGCTCGTTAATCAAATAACAACTCATTGTTCATGGTTAGGAAACATAACCATCTTTGATTAACGAGCTAGTCAAGTAGAGGCATACTAGTGACACTTTGTTTGTCTATGTATTCACACATGTATTATGTTTCCGGTTAATACAATTCTAGCATGAATAATAAACATTTATCATGATTATAAGGAAATAAATAATAACTTTATTATTGCCTCTAGGGCATATTTCCTTCATATGGCTCTTCGGCCAAAGCATGGGCCAGCTTATGCAGGCGCTGAGGGTCATCACATCATCTTCGTCGGCCCCATGGGGTCGATACGTAGGTAACATGTCGTCGAAGCCCGACAGCACCCGAACCAGTTGAACCCTATAAAAGGTTGGTGGCATCTGATTACCGTGGAACACGCGGCTGCCCGGTTGAACGATTATGCCCTTGGTGACATCGACCAACTCGTCGTTCATGAAGTGCGGGAGAGTGCACAGAACGTCGGCGGCGCCCTGCGAAAACATGTAGGGCGTCAAGGATGCCCGGTCAAAGGCAAGGAGATGAAGTCATCGGCCGAGAGGCTTAATTAGTTACCGTGATGGCGTCGAGCTCGGCTAATGTCGAGGCACCGCCAACGGCGAGCGTGCAAGTGACGGAGGGGCCGCTTGCCGCCGAGGTGTCGGCCGGCGTATTCTTCCCACACCCGGGTGTATTAAGCTACAATGCCGGCGCCGCCGCGGGAGACACCAATGCCGCCTCCACCGGAGTCAATAATCTAGAGTCAATATTTCCTTCAGTCTCCCACTTGCACTAGAGTCAATAATCTAGATTACACTGTAATGATTCTAACACCCATGGAGCCTTGGTGCTGATAATGTTTTGCTCGTGGAAGAGGCTTAGTCAATGGGTCTGCAACATTCAGATCCGTATGTATCTTGCAAATCTCTATGTCTCCCACCTGGACTAGATCCCGGATGGAATTGAAGCGTCTCATGATGTGCTTGGTTCTCTTGTGAAATCTGGATTCCTTTGCCAAGGCAATTGCACCAGTATTGTCACAAAAGATTTTCATTGGACCCAATGCACTAGGTATGACACCTAGATTGGATATGAACTCCTTCATCCAGACTCCTTCGTTTGCTGCTTCCGAAGCAGCTATGTACTCCGCTTCACATGTAGATCCCGCTACGACGCTTTGTTTAGAACTGCACCAACTGACAGCTCCACCGTTTAATGTAAACACGTATCCGGTTTGCGATTTAGAATCGTCCAGATCAGTGTCAAAGCTTGCATCAACGTAACCTTTTACGACGAGCTTTTTGTCACCTCCATATACGAGAAGCATATCCTTAGTCCTTTTCAGGTATTTCAGGATGTTCTTGACCGCTGTCCAGTGATCCACTTCTGGATTACTTTGGTACCTCCCTGCTAGACTTATAGCAAGGCACACATCAGGTCTGGTACACAGCATTGCATACATGATAGATCCTATCGCTGATGCATAGGGAACATCTTTTTGATATTCTCTCTATCTTCTGCAATGGTCGGGCATTGAGTTTTACTCAATTTCACACCTTGTAACACAGGAAAGAATCCTTTCTTTGCTTGATCTATTTTGAACTTCTTCAAAATTTTGTCAAGGTATGTTGTTTGTGAAAGTCCAATTAAGCGTCTTGATCTATCTCTATAGATCTTAATGCCTAATATGTAAGCAGCTTCACCGAGGTCTTTCATTGAAAAACTCTTATTCAAGTATCCTTTTATGCTATCCAGAAATTCTATATCATTTCCAATCAACAATATGTCATCCACATATAATATCAGAAATGCTACAGAGCTCCCACTCACTTTCTTGTAAATACAGGCTTCTCCAAAAGTCTGTATAAAACCAAATGCTTTGATCACACTATCAAAACGTTTATTCCAACTCCGAGAGGCTTGCACCAGTCCATAAATGGATCGCTGGAGCTTGCACACTTTGTTAGCTCCCTTTGGATCGATAAAACCTTCTGGTTGCATCATATACAACTCTTCTTCCAGAAATCCATTCAGGAATGCAGTTTTGACATCCATATGCCAAATTTCATAATCATAAAATGCGGCAATTGCTAACATGATTTGGACAGACTTAAGCATCGCTACGGGTGAGAAGGTCTCATCGTAGTCAATCCCTTGAACTTGCCGAAAACCTTTTGCGACAAGTCGAGCTTTGTAGACAGTAACATTACCGTCAGCGTCAGTCTTCTTCTTGAAGATCCATTTATTCTCAATTGCTTGCCGATCATCGGGCAAGTCAACCAAAGTCCATACTTTGTTCTCATACATGGATCCCATCTCAGATTTCATGGCTTCAAGCCACTTTGCGGAATCTGGGCTCACCATCGCTTCTTCATAGTTCGTAGGTTCATCATGATCTAGTAGAATGACTCCCAGAACGGATTACCGTACCACTCTGGTGCGGATCTTACTCTGGTTGATCTACGAGGCTCAGTAGTATCTTGTTCTGAAGTTTCATGATCATCATCATTAGCTTCCTCACTAACTGGTGTAGGTGTCACTGGAACAGTTTTCTGTGATGTACTACTTTCCAGTAAGGGAGCGGGTATAGTTACCTTGTCAAGTTCTACTTTCCTCCCACTCACTTCTTTCGAGAGAAACTCCTTCTCTAGAAAGTTTCCGAATTTAGCAACAAAAGTCTTGCCTTCGGATCTGTGATAGAAGGTGTATCCAATAGTTTCCTTTGGATATCCTATGAAGACACATTTCTCCGATTTGGGTTCGAGCTTATCAGGTTGAAGCTTTTTCACATAAGCATCGCAGCCCCAAACTTTCAGAAATGACAACTTTGGTTTCTTGCCAAACCACAGTTCATAAGGCGTCGTCTCAACGGATTTTGATGGTGCCCTATTTAACGTGAATGCGGCCGTCTCTAGAGCGTATCCCCAAAACGATAGCGGTAAATCAGTAAGAGACATCATAGATCGCACCATATCTAGTAAAGTATGATTACGACGTTCGGACACACCATTACGCTGTGGTGTTCTGGGTGGCGTGAGTTGCGAAACTATTCCACAATTTTTCAAATGTACACCAAACTCGTAACTCAAATATTCTCCTCCACAATCAGATCGTAGAAACTTTATTTTCTTGTTACGATGATTTTCAACTTCACTCTGAAATTCCTTGAACTTTTCAAATGTTTCAGACTTATGTTTCATTAAGTAGATATACCCATATCTGCTTAAATCATCTATGAAGGTGAGAAAATAATGATATCCGCCACGAGCCTCAATATTCATCGGACCACATACATCTGTATGTATGATTTCCAACAAATCTGTTGCTCTCTCCATAGTACCGGAGAACGGTGTTTTGGTCATCCTGCCCGTGAGGCACGGTTCGCAAGTACCAAGTGATTCATAATCAAGTGGTTCCAAAAGTCCATCAGAATGGAGTTTCTTCATGCGCTTTACACCGATATGACCTAAACGGCAGTGCCACAAATAAGTTGCACTCTCATTATCAACTCTGCATCTTTTGGCTTCAACATTATGAATATGTGTGTTACTACTATCGAGATTCAACAAGAATAGACCACTCTTCAAGGGTGCATGACCATAAAAGATATTACTCATATAAATAGAACAACCATTATTCTCTGATTTAAATGGATAACCGTCTCGCATCAAACAAGATCCAGATATAATGTTCATGCTTAACGCTGGCACCAAATAACAATTATTTAGGTCTAATACTAATCCCGAAGGTAGATGTAGAGGTAGCGTGCCGACTGCGATCACATCGACTTTGGAACCGTTTCCCACGCGCATCGTCACCTCATCCTTAACCAATCTTCGCTTGATCCGTAGTCCCTGTTTCGAGTTGCAAATATTAGCAACAGAACCAGTATCAAATACCCAGGTGCTACTGCGAGCATTAGTAAGGTACACATCAATAACATGTATATCATATATACCTTTGTTCACCTTGCCATCCTTCTTATCCGCCAAATACTTGGGGCAGTTCCGCTTCCAGTGACCAGTCTGCTTGCAATAGAAGCACTCAGTTTCAGGCTTAGGTCCAGGTTTGGGATTCTTCTCTTGAGTAGCAACTTGTTTGCCGTTCTTTTTGAAGTTCCCCTTCTTCTTCCCTTTGCCCTTTTTCTTGAAACTAGTGGTCTTGTTGACCATCAACACTTGATGCTCCTTCTTGATTTCTACCTCCGCAGCTTTCAGCGTCGCGAAGAGCTCGGGAATAGTCTTGTTCATCCCTTGCATATTATAGTTCATCACGAAGCTCTTGTAGCTTGGTGGCAGTGATTGAAGAATTCTGTCAATGACGCAATCATCTGGAAGATTAACTCCCAATTGAATCAAGTGATTATTATACCTAGACATTTTGAGTATATGCTCACTGACAGAACTGTTCTCCTCCATCTTGCAGCTATAGAACTTATTGGAGACTTCATATCTCTCAATCCGGGCATTTGCTTGAAATATTAACTTCAACTCCTAGAACATCTCATATGCTCCATGACATTCAAAACATCGTTGAAGTCCCGATTCTAAGCCGTAAAGCATGGCACACTGAACTATCGAGTAGTCATCAGCTTTGCTCTGCCAGACGTTCATAACATCCGGCGTTGCTCCTGTAGCAGGCCTGGCACCCAACGGTGCTTCCAGGACGTAATTCTTCTGTGCAGCAATGAGGATAATCCTCAAGTTACGGACCCAGTCCGTGTAATTGCTACCATCATCTTTCAACTTTGCTTTCTCAAGGAACACATTAAAATTCAACGAAACAACAGCACGAGCCATCTATCTACAATCAAACATAAACAAGCAAGATACTAATCAGGTACTAAGTTTCATTTAAGTTCAGTTAATCAAATTAATTAAAGAACTCCCACTTAGATAGACATCCCTCTAATCTTCTAAGTGATTACGTGATCCAAATCAACTAAACCATAACCGATCATCACGTGAGATGGAGTAGTTTTCAATGGTGAACATCGTTATGTTGATCATATCTACTATATGATTCACGCTCGACCTTTCGGTCTCCGTGTTCCGAGGCCATATCTGTATATGCTTGGCTCATCAAGTATAACCTGAGTATTCCGCGTGTGCAACTGTTTTGCACCCGTTGTATTTGAATGTAGAACCTATCACACCCGATCATCACGTGGTGTCTCAGCACGAAGAACTTTCGCAACGGTGCATACTCAGGGAGAACACTTCTTGATAATTTAGTGAGAGATCATCTTATAATGCTACCGTCAATCAAAGCAAGATAAGATGCATAAAAAGGATAAAAATCACATGCAATCAATATAAGTGATATGATATGGCCATCATCATCTCGTGCTTGTGATCTCCATCTCCGAAGCACCGCCGTGATCACCATCGTCACCGGCGTGACACCTTGATCTCCATCGTAGCATCGTTGTCGTCTCGCCAAGATTATGCTTCCATGACTATCACTACCGCTTAGTAATAAAGTAAAGCATTACATCGCGATTTCATTGCATACAATAAAGCGACAACCATATGGCTCCTGCCAGTTGCCGATAACTCGGTTACAAAACATGATCATCTCATACAATAAAATTCAGCATCATGTCTTGACCATATCACATCACAACATGCCCTTCAAAAACAAGTTAGACGTCCTCTACTTTGTTGTTGCAAGTTTTACGTGGCTGCTACGGGCTTAAGCAAGAACCAATCTCACCTACGCATCAAAACCACAACGATAGTTTGTCAAATAGACTCCGTTTTAACCTTCGCAAGGACCGGGCGTAGCCATACTTAGTTCAACTAAAGTTGGAGAGACAGTCGCCCGCAAGCCACCTATGTGCAAAGCGCGTAGGGGGAACCGGTCTCGCGTAAGCGTACGCGTAATGTTGGTCCGGGTCGTCTCGTCCAACAATGCCGCCAAACCAAAGTATGACATGCTGGTAGGCAGTATGACTTATATCGCCCACAACTCACTTGTGTTCTACTCGTGCATATAACATCAACATAAATAACCTAGGCTCGGATGCCACTGATGGGTTTCGTAGTAATTTCAAAAAAATTCCTACGCACACGCAAGATCATGTGATGCATAGCAACGAGAGGGGATAGTGTTGTCTATGTACCCACGCAGACCGACTGCGGAAGCGTTGACACAACGTAGAGGAAGTAGTTGTACGTCTTCACGATCCAACCGATCAAGCACCGAAACTACGGCACCTCCGAGTTCGAGCACACGTTCAGCTCGATGACGATCCCCGGACTCCGATCCAGCAAAGCGTCGGGGAAGAGTTCCGTCAGCACGACGGCGTGGTGACGATCTTGATGTACTACAGCAGCAGGGCTTCGCCTAAACTCCGCTACAGTATTATTGAGGACTATGGTGGCTGGGGGCACCGCACACGGCTAAGGAATAGATCACGTGGATCAACTTGTGTGTTTCTGGGGTGCCTCTGCCTCAGTATATAAAGGACTAGAGGGGGGAGGCTGGCCGGCCATAGGAGGCGCACCAGGAGAGTCCTACTCCCTCTGGGAGTAGGATTCCCCCCCAATCCTAGTTGGAATAGGATTCGCGGAGGGGGAAAAGAGAGAGAGGGGGCCGGCCACCTCTCCTAGTCCTAATAGGACTAGGGGAAGGGGGGAGGCGCGCGGCCACCTTGGGCTGCCCCTTTCTCCTTTCCACTAAGGCCCATCAAGGCCCATATGGTTCCCGGGGGGTTCCGGTAACCTCCCGGTACTCCGGTAAAATCCCGATTTCACCCGGAACACTTCCGATATCCAAACATAGGCTTCCAATATATCAATCCTTATGTATCGACCATTTCGAGACTCCTCGTCATGTCCGTGATCACATCCGGGACTCCGAACAACCTTCGGTATATCAAAATGCATAAACTCATAATATAACTGTCATCGTAACCTTAAGCGTGCAGACCCTACGGGTTCGAGAACAATGTAGACATGACCGAGACATGTCTCCGATCAATAACCAATAGCGGGGCCTGGATGCCCATATTGGCTCCTACATATTCTACGAAGATCTTTATCGGTCAGACCGCATAACAACATACGTTGTTCCCTTTGTCATCGGTATGTTACTTTCCCGAGATTCGATCGTCGGTATTCCAATACCTAGTTCAATCTCGTTACCGGCAAGTCTCTTTACTCGTTCTATAATACATCATCCCGCAACTAACTCATTTAGTTGCAATGCTTGCAAGGCTTAAGTGATGTGCATTACCGAGAGGGCCCAGAGATACCTCTCCGACAATCGGAGTGACAAATCCTAATCTCGAAATACGCCAACCCAACATCTACCTTTGGAGACACCTGTAATGCTCCTTTATAATCACCCAGTTACGTTGTGACGTTTGGTAGCACCCAAAGTGTTCCTCCGGCAAAACGGGAGTTGCATAATCTCATAGTCATAGGAACATGTATAAGTCATGAAGAAAGCAATAGCAACATACTAAACGATCGGGTGCTAAGCTAATGGAATGGGTCATGTCAATCAGTTCATTCAACTAATGATGTGACTCGTTAATCAAATAACAACTCTTTGTCATGGTTAGGAAACAGTAACCATCTTTGATTAACGAGCTAGTCAAGTAGAGGCATACTAGTGACACTCTGTTTGTCTATGTATTCACACATGTATTATGTTTCCGGTTAATACAATTCTAGCATGAATAATAAACATTATCATGATATAAGGAAATAAATAATAACTTTATTATTGCCTCTAGGGCATATTTCCTTCATATGGCTCTTCGGCCAAAGCATGGGCCAGCTTATGCAGGCGCTGAGGGTCATCACATCATCTTCGTCGGCCCCATGGGGTCGATACGTAGGTAACATGTCGTCGAAGCCCGACAGCACCCGAACCAGTTGAACCCTATAAAAGGTTGGTGGCATCTGATTACCGTGGAACACGCGGCTGCCCGGTTGAACGATTATGCCCTTGGTGACATCGACCAACTCGTCGTTCATGAAGTGCGGGAGAGTGCACAGAACGTCGGCGGCGCCCTGCGAAAACATGTAGGGCGTCAAGGATGCCCGGTCAAAGGCAAGGAGATGAAGTCATCGGCCGAGAGGCTTAATTAGTTACCGTGATGGCGTCGAGCTCGGCTAATGTCGAGGCACCGCCAACGGCGAGCGTGCAAGTGACGGAGGGGCCGCTTGCCGCCGAGGTGTCGGCGGGCGTATTCTTCCCACACCCGGGTGTATTAAGCTACAATGCCGGCGCCGCCGCGGGAGACACCAATGCCGCCTCCACCGGAGACACCAATGGCGCCGCTGACGCGTTGCGCAAGTTGCTGCCCGTGAAGCTGGGAATCGGGGGCGGCCCCTGTTGGCCGCCCGCAATCCACGCATGCAGCCCAGAAACCAAGGTAGGCATAATGGCGGTGATCGTCGCTCCCAGTTGGTCTCGCACTTGCTCTTCGACGATCTCCGGAATCCGCGCCACTTGTGCCTTGAGTTGTTGAACCTCGCGCTCCTGGCTTTCTGAGCTGGTCTTTCTCTCCTTTCGCCCAGCAGTATAGTACTCCGACCATTTCGTGGACAAGCCTTTGCCGGCCACATGACCAACTGAAGATGGCTTACTGAGCTTATCCTTGTTTTTCATTACGTTCAATGCCCTATTTAAAGGGGTGTCGAAAGGGGAGCTCTGAGACGACCCCGCGCTACTGCTTTCAGTGTCCTGCGGAAGGAACGTGAACCATTTACAAAATTGGCTTCATTAATTAGAATGCAACCATATGGAGCTAATTACGCGGGGGTGTATTCCTTACCACAACACGCTCAAGCGCCTTGGTCTTCAGATCCGTGGTAAGCTCCTTGGTTACCGGGTCCACCTTGTACCGGGCCCTGACATAGTTCATGGTCTGCTTGTCACGGTATTTCTCGAAGAGGGGCGGTAGGCCTTGCTCGGCACGCTCCGCGTCCTCCTTGTCCCATATAGGTTCTGCCACTCTGTAACCGCCGGGACCGAGTTTGTGGACCCCTAAGTTCATGTCCCGCATCTCTTTCCCCCACTGACTTGATTCCACGGTTGCGTCGCTCTCGCACTTGATCTTGAACTCCAGGTAGTCATCTTCACTGATCGAAGGATGCTTCTCCTTGATCTTCTCATAACTATCACCTTTTTTAATCATTCTCTTCACCGCGGCTCTCCAAGTAGCTAGGGTCGTGCTCATCTTCGTGAGGGCGGCACTGTTCACTTTATTCCCTCTGAGGCTTGTGTTTGCGAAGTCACCGGGGAACTTGTATCGTTCATGCAGCTTCGTGAAGAGGAGGTTGCGCAAATTCCCTCGGTCACGATGCCTTAGGTTCTTGGTGTTGATCGAGACAGTGCTCCGGAGAATGCACCCGAGCTGTCCCGCGTACCCCTTGACTATTTCTGGGGGCGCCGTTGGATGCCGCTTGGAGGACACTTCAGTAAATTCCTCCTTGACGGTGCCGAGCACGTTTGGCCGCCGGTCCTTCCGTTGCCTCTTCGGTTGGCTGCCATCTGTGCGTGCGCTGCCATCATCAGTGGTGGCATCCTCGGTGGCACCATCAGTGGTGTCATCCCCGACGCCACTAGGGGTTGTGTAGTCAGGATCGGTGTCTTCTGCGGTGTCCTCATAGCGGTGAGGTTCTTCCTCCATCTCCTGGGACAGCTCCCAGAATGCCTTGCCCGAACCGCTAGCCTCATCGTTGTGGGCCATGTTTCGCTCTAAATTGGAAAAAAATTTGGTCAAAAAGTTGGATATTGTCAAGGAACAAGATCTCTAAGTTGACCAAATAACCTACTTCTCGAGGAATGTCGCCAAAAAGTTGGCTTCGGTGTGCGGTACAAACCTGAATTTTGGAAATCTACAGAATGAACAAGCTAAGGGCTGCAAATGCCCGCAAGGCTTCAAGGGTGACGACATAATGGCTCAGTGTTATTTAAGGGTTGGTTTGTGAGGAATTATCATGGTCTCATCATTTAGGGTTTGTCGACACCGAGGCATCCTAAAAGCTAAGCTTTTATCATTTAGGGTTTGTCGATGCTGAGGCACCCTAAATGCTAAGTTAAGTTTTCATCATTTAGGGTTTATCGATACCGAGGCACCCTAAAAGCTAAGGTTTTATCATTTAGGGTTGTCGACGCCGAGGCACCCTAAAAGCCAAGGTTATATCATTTAGGGTTTGTCGACGCCGAGGCACCCCAAAAGCCTAAGTTTGTATGCCTTTAGGTGAATAGGAAGTTACTTCTGCAAATATCTATTGGGTCCAATAAGATAATCCATAGTGTGGTGAAAACACGCCCTTCGAACTGGTTTGAGCTATTGGTGAATGGAGATGGTCTAAGATTTTCAGTAGTAAGAAGTGAAGTGGTAATTTTGAGAGCAAATGGTTAGGATGAGTGGTTCATCTTTCCTGTTTAGCTTTACAATAGAATATTGTTAGTCATGCACACTTGTGCATTTTCAGCCAGGCCCAGTGGAGTTGGCCTAAAACATTTCTTTCTTTAAGCCTACTACGTCTATCTCAAGTATTTATGGTCAAGGGTTAGCAGGGCCATCCAAATAGAATATGAGGTATGGGCTTTTTCAGTAGGTCATCCTACCAGATTAGGGTTTATCGACGACGAGCAACTGACATTAGTAATAACTATGAGTTGATATCACACTTCTATATGTATAACACAAGAGGCAGTTGATCCTACTTAATTAAGTACTAAGATACCCCCGCCCATGCATTAGTCGCAAGTACCCCATATGTCCTATTTTTAGCAAAGACATGCTAAAATTCACAGAAAATTTCAGCATGACCTTTGCTGAAAATAGGACATATGGAGTACCCGAATTTGCCGGAACGGAAGTTAATCGACATTCCGACAAACTCAAGGGCCTCTCGGGGTACCTGCAAAATCATTATCCCAGGTGTACAAGGCAATGTGCTACTTGCTTAAATCTTCGTCCAATGCTATTTACAAGACAAACAATAGGTGGCAAAGCCCAGTGTTAAAAAAGGGCCTCCATCACAACATGGAAAATACGTTGGCTTGTGAAGAGGTGAAACAATATATGCATCTCCAGGCAGTATCATTCACCATTACTTGCACCGCTCTCTGAGCTCACAATTTTGTCTTGCTATTCCCTATCATAATACAACATGGATCACTTGTAAGAATTGTAAACTGAGTTGGAACAAAGACAATGCCTGTATTTAGATGATATGTTAACCTGAAGCATTTTTCGGCTTTTCATAGTTTTAGCATATGCAGCATTTTCGGTACAAAGGGGATAATGTCTCTACATAAAAAATTTACAAGCATGATTCAAAGTGACATTAACTGCATAAAAATGTACGTAGCATTAAACTTATGAGCTGGCCACTGTTGATTTGTGTGCTTGCACTGATATTTAGGAGTTCAATGGTTTGACCTATTACAACTTCGTTCACTGCTTCTATTCTGCTCACTCCTGATGAGTCTAGTATTTTTGGCTAACAACTGAGCATTTCCATGTTAAAATAATAATAATGTGGCTCTAATTCTTTTTTCCCCTGTCAGCTCGAAACAAGGACCTCCATATAATGTCCTTGTTCTGTCAGATTTGATCTATACATAACTAGTAGTACTTGTCTGTGTATTTGGATCTGCTATCATCATCATCATCAAGTAAATTATGTCATTTGAACAGATGTATACTATTTGAATGCCAAGTACATGACTGAGCCTGAATGTGGACAGCAATGCTTGATAAAATGGGGGAATCAAATAAATTATGTCTGAATCTGAACCCTGCAGGGATTAGATCCATATACTAGCTAGGAGATCTAATAAATTATGTGATTTGAACAGATTTATAGTATTTGAATGCTTAGTACATGACTGAATCTGAATGTGGACAACAATGACACAAAGACATATGAGCCGTGACACAAAAAGGCAAAGACATATGAGCCATGACACAAAACAAACCTAGCTATCTCTGAACTACTTGCAAAGCAACAACCACGCAAAACTGCACACAGAAGAGCAAAAACACAAGGCCTAAATACCCTAGAGCAGCCCCCAAACCCAGCAAACTATCCAATCAGGGGCAGTGAGCAAAGCAGCAGCAATGCAAGGAGCGGAGTAGCGGCAGGAGCAGCAACGCAGCAGTAGCAGCACAAGGAAAAGCAGCAGCACATAGCAACAACAGGAGCAGGGACAGCGCTTACGGGCATGCGTGAGGCAAGGCGCAGGGGCGCAGGAGGTAGCGGCACTAGGCGGGGCAAGGGCCGGCCCGGCGACCGGCCGACGCGCTGGTGGGCATGGCCGTGGCGCAGCGCGGGGGGCAAGGCGAAGCCAGGGAGCCAGGGCTGCGCGAGGTGACCGCGTGCTCACCGCGAGCGCGGGCACGACAGTAGCGACGCCAAACAACAATGCAGGAGCTCGGCAACGGCGGCTACGGCAACGAACCCGATGGGGGAAAGGGGAATCGGTCGAGGGCCTCACCGAGGTGCTCGACGATGAGCTCGGGAGGTCGGGGGTGGCCGGGGCGGAGCGACGTGACGAGGTGGACGAGGGTGATCGAGGTTGGCGAAGACGGCAATGGCGACGATACAGTGCAACTCCGGTCGATTGAGAGCACGTAGATGAAGAAGCAGTCGAAAGCGGTCCTCCTGGACGTCTCCGTGCGGCGCGGGTGACTGGTGGCGTCGAAGTGGGTCGGGGCGGCGGCGGAGCAGCAGGTCGAGGGCTCGGGGTATTGGGGATTTCGGATCGATGGTGTTTTTTATCTTTGCTTTTTTTAGTGGGGAAAGGGTTAGCAATGGCGCACCATCTAGTGGTGCGCCATAAACACAGTGATAGCAATGGCGTACCTTCCCCGGTGCGCCATTACTAATTTTTTTTATTATTTTTAGTTGCATCTAATATTTTTTTTAGAAAATGAAAATCAAATTTGAAAACATTTATGAATGTGAAAAAATATCATCAAATTTTTTATTTGAAAATATTTATGAATATGAAAAAATATCATCAAATTTGTTATTTGGAAATATTTGAAAAAATATCATAAAAATTTGGTATACCAATGGCGCACCTCCTAGGGGTGCGCCATAAGTACATTGATAGCAATGGCGCACCTTCTCCTGGTGCGCCATTACTAACTTTTATTATTATTTTTAGTTGCATCTAATAATTTTTTAGAAAATGACAATCAAATTTGAAAACATTTATGAATGTGAAAAAATATCATCAAATTTGTTATTTGAAAATATTTATGAATATGAAAAAATATCATCAAATTTGTTATTTGAAAATATCAAATTTGTTATTCGAAAATATCATCAAATTTTTTTCTTTTTGGATTTTTAATTGCATTCATTTGTGAATTGGTAAAACATTTATGAATATGAAAAATATCATCAAATTTTAAAAATATTCATGAATTCAAAACGTGCCCATGAAATTAAAAAATATTCATGAGTTCAAAAAATATTAACAAATTCAATACTTTTGGGGAGTTAGAAATTCAATACCAGAATAAACATAAATAAAAATTGGTATACCAAAATAAACATAAATAAATATTCATGAGGACTAGAACAGAAGAAATATCATTTCCATATGTCGAAATACAATCGAGAAATGAAGACTATGATTTAAATACAATCGGTCTTAGCTAGCTATCTTTTCACAATCTTCTTGCTCTTCGTTTTCGCAAATGGAGTTCTTCTGTTGAACGGACTTCCTTTAGGTAGGGTGGTCCTGCTTCTTCTTGTGGTGTATGGCATTTCATCGTCATCGTCATGTTCCATCTTCGGGTCGTCGTACTTGTCGAAGTCTTGCTCATGGGTGACTCCATCCATTCCGATGATCTTCCTTTTGCCTCTCCTCACGACAACACGACTGGGCTTTGACGGGTCGGTAATGAAGAAGCATTGGTCCACTTGGGAAGCCAATACCCATGGCTCATTTTTCGCGGTGACGTTTGCGCCCGCGGTCTTGGATTTGGCTTCGGGTATAACCATGGTGGTGAAATACCGGTCTTCTTTTAGGACACTCTTGGCCCATCTGACACGGAGTATAGGGACCTTCTCTCCAGCGTAGCTCAGCTCCCAGATCTCCTCGATCCTTCCGTAGTATCTGTCCTTGTCGTTACCGGTGTAGGATTCCATCGATACCCTGGAGTTCTGATAACCATCGCTCTTCATGTTCCTTGGTGTAGAATGTGTAGTCGTTGATATCGTACGCCTCATAGGTCATCAGGTTGTGCTCCGCGCCCTGTGACAAGGCGAATATGAGTTTTTCTTCTGCGGAAGAATCCTCATGTAAAGGGTACGACAGAAGCTTCTCCTTGAACCAACGCGTGAAACATGAGTTGTGCTCTTTGATTATATCTCCGTCCGTCCTCTGTTGGCCTCGGTCATTGTACGTCTTATCAATAAAGGTTTTGTGCTCTACCACCCAAGGATCGACCACGTCTATGTGTTGTAGCGCGACTAGGTTTGCTCTTTCAAAGTCGGCGAGTCGACCCTCGAAGTCGACGTGCATTTCGCGGCGACCATCGCGGTGACCCCCATCCAGCGAGCCTGCCGAGGTGCCTGTTGATGGGCAGACAAACGGGGTTCTCGATGCCTAAATAATTCGTGCAGTAGGAGATGCACTCTTCGGTCAGAAAGCCCCTGGCTATGCTTCCCTCTGGACATGACATGTTGCGAACGTATCCTTTGATGGCACCATTCATCCTTTCGAACGACATCATGCTGTGCAGGAACGTCGGCCCGAGTTGGATGATATCCTCCACGATATGGACCAGCAAATGCACCATAACATTGCAGAATGCGGGCGGGAAGTACATCTCAAGCTCGCATAGTATCACCACGATCTCTTCATGTAGCCTTCTGAGTTGCCTCACGCCAAGCGACTTCCGAGAGATGATGTCGAAAAAGTTGCATAGGCCAAATAGCCTTTCACGGACGTGCGCATCCATGATCCCACGGATTGCAACTGGAAGTATCTACGTCATCAGCACGTGACAGTCGTGAGACTTCGTCCCGCTGAACTTCTGCTTCGATGAGTCTAGGTATCTGCTTATCTTCCCTGCGTAACCGTAAGGAAGTTTTACTCCTACGAGGCAGGTGAAAAACTGCTCGATCTTTTCCTGACATAGAGTGAAGCACGCGGGAGGGTAGTCATTTCCGGTCTTCTTGGCCTTTTTGCCTTTGCGACGACTTTCCGTGTCCTGCTTCGCCTCATCATCATTAGCGTGAAGCTCCTCCCTGATGCCCATTCATTTCAAGTCTTCCCTTCCTTTCGGCCCATCTTTGGTCCTCTCTGGCATGTTGAGCAGGGTACCAAGCAGACTCTCACACACGTTCTTCGTGATATGCATGACATCAAGGCTATGAGGCACACGGTGGATCTTCCAGTACGGCAAGTCCCAGAAAACAGACCTCGTTTTCCATACCTTCAGTAGCGGCTCTGGCGCCTTTCGCTTCTTTCCCAGCTCCGAGCACTCTTTCCAATTTTTCAACAGCTCGTCTATTTCCTCGCCGCTCCTCATACGTGGGCGTCTTCGGGGTTCGGTTTCACCATCGAACAGATCCTTGCGTTTTCTCCATGGGTCATCGTCGCGAAGCCACCTTCGATGTCCCATGAACACGGTTTTAGAAGACCCGGGATCTTTATCTAGCTGGCGATATGTTGTGTCATCCATGCACCTGACGCATCCAGAAAATCCGTAGACCACCTGCCCCGCGACATATCCGTAACCGAGATAGTCATGCACCGTCGTGAGCAGTGTGGCTCTCATAGGGAAATATTCTTTCTCTGCGGCGTCCCACGTATTGGCTGGCGTTTTCCACAGCGTGTCTAGCTCCTCTTTAAGCAGCCCCAGATACAGATTGATGTCGTTCCCTGGTTGTTTCGGTCCTTCAATTAGCATACTCATGTGAATGTACTTCCTCTTCATGCACAACCAGGGGGGAAGGTTGTACATCCACACAAACACAGGCTAGGTGCTATGTGTGCTTCTCTGGCTGCCAAACAGATTGACTCCATCGGTGCTTGTGCCCAGCACGATGTTCCTTGGATCGTCCCCAAATTCTGGGTGTTCGAAGTTCGACGCTTGCCACTGGCTCGCATCCTTAGGGTGACTCAGCATCTTGTCTTTTTTTTCCGTCATCTTCACGCTTCTTCTCCTCCCTATCCACGTGCCAACGCAGGAGCTTTACTAGCTTAGGGTCTGCGAAATACCGCTGCAGACGAGGAGTGATCGGAAAGTACCACACCACTTTTCGAGGAGCTTTCTTCCTCTTCTTGTATCGAGTGACGCCGCACACTGGACATATGGTAGACTCCGCGTGCTCGTCCCGATAAATGATGCAATTGTTCATGCACACATGGTATTTCACGTGCGGTAAATCCAGAGGACACACAATTTTCTTCGCCTCCTCGAAACTGGTCGGGCACTTGTTCCCCTTGGGAAGACGTTCGTGCCAGAATGACATGTTCTCGTCGAAGCATGCGTCGGTCATTTTGTGTTTTACCTTCATATCCAGAGCCATGGGCGTTACTTTTCAGGCGGGTATCCTCGGGCCTCAATCCTTCATACAATGGAGTAACCGCGTCTATCTCCAGTTGATCCAGCTTGGCTTTCTCTCGGGCAGCAGCCCTTGCGTTATCCGTCTGCTTGAGAAGCAGCTCTTGAATATGAGGGTCCTGCACCCAGCCCATCGATGGTCCATCGTCGTCTGCTCCGGCATCTTCATCTTCATGATCATGCTCTTCGTCTGCTCCAGCATCTTCCTCATCATCATGTCCGGCATCTTCTACATGATGACTGTGTACTGCATCTACTTCGTGATCATGTCCTGGGGATTCTTCGTCTTCTCGCCTGCCCTCGTCGCGGTTGTCTTGCTACCCTTCCTCATTTCTTGCCCGACCCCCATGGACGACTTCATAATCATCATCATCACCTTGCCACCGATAGCCATCCATGAAACCATGCAAGAGCAGGTGGTCCCGCACCTGTACGGAATCCGGGTCCATATGGCTCCTCAGCTTGCATCTTTGACACGGACATCTTATCTCCGTCTCGTTCTTTTGAAACATCTCGGCCTTCGCGGAGCTCAAAAACCTATTCACGATGCCTTCAGTCATCGTGCGGACCATGGTCGCCTACGGGGTAGAGCAAAACGATATTTTATAACCAAAAAAAAATTGGCATGACTTTGCCTTAAAATAGGATAAAAAAGAATGCATAGTGCCAAATTCTCGCCGAAACGGAAATGAATCAACATTCCGGCAAAATATTGGCAACTATCGCATTTCAAATACCAGTACCTACAAACACAAACATATGCAACACCACAAACATACGTAGATCTAGGCCATAAAAAATGCATGTGCACGTTGTTGGAGGCAGAAAAAAGTAGATCTACAACATAAAGAAGCTTTCCCCTTAGTTACCTATCAAAAAAGGAAATTTAACCACTTAATTTGGGTGAATCTATGGTGCAAATGAGGTGAGGAGGAGGAGGCGGCCGAGACAAGTTTGGAGGAGGAGGTGGAGAGAATGAAGTGGGGAAAGTGAGTGTTGTAGGTGGTTGTCCAAAACATCTAGCTGGTCTCAGGTTACTAATGGCGCACCACCTAATAATGTGTCATTAGTAAATCTGGTTACTAATGGCGCATTATTAGGTAGTGCGTCATTACTTTTGTGCAAAAAAAATTGTTAGTAGTGACGCACCTTGGTTGTGGTGCACCATTACTAGTTTTTTTAAAAAAAGTAAAAAAAATTGTTAGTAGTGGCGCACGGAGTGTGTGGTGCGCCATTACTAGTTAGTTAAAACTAGTAATGGCGCAATGTGCCTTGGTGCGCCATTAGTAGTTTTGGAAAAAAATTGTTAGTAATGGCACATCGTGTGTGTGGTGCGCCATTAGTAATGAGGACATTAGTGACGCACCTGTATCTGGTGCGCCACTGCTATATAGCAGTGGTGCACTACATAATGGTGCGCCATTAATGTCCATATTAGCTATAGCCCTTTTCCTAGTAGTGTGGTATTCAGATTAGCTAGCTCTTTCATTTCTTATTTAGCATGGCCTATATCCACTGGGGTTTGAATCCCGCTGGATTGTCTCTGTGGTTCTGCTGGTCCTATTCTATGGAGTTTTGCTCTCTAGACGGTCATATGTTCGAGTAGTGGTTGTAGTGTCGTCAGGTTTTCGCCCCAGAGCTCATAATCCGTTTTAAGGTCATCATGCGCGGTAGGTTTTCTGGCGATGCACCAACTCGCTCCCCCCCTTTCAGTCACCTTTTGCTTGGTAGTTGCTCTATTTGGCTCGGTGCTTAGTTAGCGAACTATGTTGAACTACAAACAGATTGATGTATTTTTGTTGATTGCAAAATTAATGGAAAGAGATGTAAGCCCGGTTGAAAAAAAAACTGTTTAGATGCTTGATATCTTCGAAAATAAAAGTTTGTTTTATATTCTATTTATACAAATGTTTTACACCAATGATATACTTCCTCCATTTCATAATGTAGTGCGTCCGCATTTTTCAAGATTTAAGTTTTATCATAAATTTAACCAACGTGGGATGATGATAAAACTTAAATCTTAAAAAGACGCCAGCGCAATAAATTATGAAATGGAGGTCGTATGAGACAGGCTTTTAGGTCCCAGGCGTCGGGACACCCGGTTATCCTATACCTCCATGCAGATACAATGCCTAGAGTTTGTGCCATGTTCTGTGATAGTGTTTTGTTTAGCTGACCTAGTGAACAGTAATACGGCAGGCGTGGGTACTGTAGCTGATGCTAGGATTCTTGCTCTCTCTCCAGTCCGCACTAGAAAAAGTCAGATGGCAGATGCCGATACTGGTCAATTTATCTGACACTTCGTATACAAACAAAACGACCACCCGTGACATGAACTTTAGAGAGAAACATTTCTTGGAATCCAATTTTAAATTGAAAAGAGAACCAACCTTGCTTTTCTAGACAAGTGAGTGAGCGAGAACACTTTTTCTAATTGTCAGCGGGAACCTTATACAATGCATGCGCGTGAGAGGCGGAGAGTGTGTCAGGAGAGAAAGAGAGCGCGCGCTAAGGGCATGTTTGGATAACTGGTTAGCACCTGGCTCGCACCCGCCATGCAAATTCCAGTATGATTGGTTCCCTGCGTGGCCTACTCAGCATGGCCCGATCGATGCAAAAGGAGCCCTCTCAACTAGGACGTGGGGAATGTAGGAATCGGGTCTACGCAGGAGCCGGACAGCGACTGCATCCGCGCCTCGACCACAACCTCCCATATTTCCCTTTCCCCTCTCTCTCTCCGCAGGCATCGGATTGAGAACACCAAACCATCACCGCCGCCGCCCTCGGCGTCTGAACCCTCGCGTGCGCAGCTAGTAGGAGCTCCCTCGCCCGCTACTGGACCGATCTCCGTCGCACACGCTCCTCCACGCCCACACCGGCGACTCGCCTCCCCGCTTAGACTCGTCGGGTTCCACCACCGCCCCAATGCCGCCGAACTCCGTCGTAGCCGAGCGCACCTGGCCCTATGTATAAGCTCGTTGTAGCTCGCCACTCCACCCGCCATGTCGGTGTACAAAACTAGGGGCTCTTCTTTTGCCCCTTTTACTTGTGCACGGGCAGTCAGAGCCACGCGCCGCGGCCACACTTAGCAGGGCAGAGGAGAGAAGCCGGAGAGAAGCCGAAGCACAAGACAACCAAGGCGACGCCAAGACCAGAAGCGCGGGAGGGCAAGAGGGCAAGGTGGACTCCCTCGGCAAGATCCTTGCCGAGGCGGCCCCCCGCAGCCCCGGCAAGAGCCTTGCCGGGGCAACTTGCCCAACACCAGCAGAGCGAGCCATCCTTGAGCCCACAGGCTCCGACCCAAACAACTGCGTCGGAACCAAGGCTTGGGAGGCGCCTCTGTCGTGGCATGCAAATCTTCGTCAAGATCATAAACACAAGATCAGATGAGGATTAGAAGACGGCGACCCTCGGCAGGATCCTAGCCGAGGAAATCCACAAGACCCCCAGCAAGACCCTTGTCGGGGATGACAGCAACGCCACGGCAAGAGCCTTGCCGAGCTCCCGGCAAGACCCTTGCCGAGGGCATCAGCAGGGCCACCGCCAGGCCCGCATCAGCCAAGACTCCACCGCCGTTCGCATGCAGCTGCCAGCCCAACCAGCTGGGCAAACACCTGCGTGGCAACATGCAGCTTCCAGGCCAAATCAGCAAGCACGTACGTGGCGGCATGCAGATCTTCATGAAGGCCCTACCACCGCGCCACCTCAGCTACCTGCCTGCCTACATGGTGCTGCATGCATCGCTGGTCTGGGCGCGTGTCGAAGCAAGGCGAAGCGGCGACGGACGGGACGGGCCTCGTTCCCGTCCCCAATAAAGCTAATGGACACCTACGTAGCGCATTTAATGCACTTTGTCCCGTAATGTCGTGCGATAAGCTCGTGCACTGTGGGACTTTCCACCTCCTATGTGTCACGGTGGCAACCGCTTTTTCCTATAAAAGGAGGCCCGAGGCGACCAGTTGAGGGATTCGGCTTTTTGGCATGGCACAGCCACCGTAGCTAGTTCAAAAAGCTCAAGAACACTCAATACATCCAACAAAGCAGGACTAGTGTTTTACGCATCCTCGCAGCCCGAACCTGGGGTAAACGATCTATGAGCTAGCTCCTAAACCTGCTCTTCTCATGATCCCGCGTCCATCGACCATAGAAGGGATCCCAGTGATCCCATAGGTGTCGTTCCCACCGACAGCTTTGGCGCACCAGGTAGGGGAGGCGCAGTTGTGAGAATCTGGTCTAGCGGCCGGCTTAGCAGCTTCTCGTGGCCATGGCCGCCAGAGAATAAGACGACCAAGAGAATGATGCCGCCTGCAAGCACGAAGGACGCCGGTGCGGCGACAGGAAAGCTAAGTCATACGAAACCTTAAGCAATTTCCTTTTTATATATGAGGTTATTGTCCTCGAAGGTCCTGCCCTATGTATGAAAGCCTGCACGCAAAGGGGCCCTTCCGCAATTGGCAATGCCCTTGTTCTGTTTCGAGTCCGCTCAACAGCTCAAGCGCCCGCGTCGAGAGTGGCAGGGTAGCCTTTAGCAATTGGCAACGCTCTCGATTCTGACTCGAGTCAAGCTCGACAGTTCGAGCGGCCGCGTTGAGAGCGGTAAGGTGGTTCGCTCGGCAGCAAGCACACCCGGCAGGCCATTGGGGATCCGTCCTCAAGGTGCCGCCCTGGGTTTACGCGCCGGCAAGCCTACCCATTTAACATAGTGTAAACATAAAAAGGGAAGATCGAACAGAAAGATAACATGCATCGTACCAAAAGTGCTGCAGAGTTATATTACATCAATTGTTGTTGCGGTTCTAACTAAAGATAAAAATTGTCTTGGTCATGAACCTGCAGCGACAGTGGGAGACGGGGTGCCTAATCTCGACGCTGGCCCTCCACCCTCTCGATTTCACCGATGCGGCTGATGATGGGCTTGATACGCTCCTTGAGCGCCGCAAGGTCCAGACCCGCCGGCAAGCTGTCCAATGCGGCGTCGAAGTCGAGGTTGGGGTTCCAGTACGCCATCTTGGTGAGAACCTTGGTCATGGCACCCTGGCAAAGCCTCCGGGCCTCATTGGCCAGCGAGGCCGCCCGATTGGCACGAAGCCGCTCTAAGGCACCGACAACCCTCTCAAAAAACAGGGTCAGGCTGCAGTTGGCGCTCAAGTTCGGCTCCGGGGCATACCTCACATCCGGTATCCCCATGGTAGCTAGCTGTGTGGTGCCCTTGTCAGCAACGGCGGCGAGGCAATTGAGCCAGCGGTTCTCGCCCTCCACGTGCTCCTTGTGGGCGAGGGCGTCATCCTTCCGCAGATGCTTCTCGGTCTCCAGATTCTTGGTCAGGGTCTCCTCCTGAGCCTTACTCTCCGACAGCATCCCCTCGAGACCCTCCAGCTTCAGCTTGAGGTCTTTGATGGAGTTGTTGGCCTCGGAGAGCTCCCCAGCCCTGCTGAGGACCGTGCCCTGCGCCTCCGTCAGAGCGCTATTGAGCGTGTCTTCTCCTTGGACAACGTCAGGACCTAGTTTTTCAGCTCGTCCCGCTCCATCTCCAGCTCCTTCATCTTGTCGGCGTGAACCTGAGCCTGGGCATTGAGTGCCTCCCTATGCCTCTGCTCCAGCCCCTGGGTCCGCTCCATGACGAGCTTATCCACCTCCTCATCCTTGCCGCGGAGCATTGTGGCAAGCTTCTCCTCACGCGCGGCAAGGTCCTCCTCCTGGGAGTTCAGCGTGGCCTGGTGCTGGGAACGAGCGGCCTCGGCTGCGGCGGCCAAGCTCTCCGCCGTCTCCTGGGCCTTCTCAATGTCGGCCTGCTTCATGGTGAGCTCCACCTCGAGCTTGGCCAGCTCGCCTTGGGCGGCCTTCAGCTCCTCACAAGCTTGGCGGAACCAAGTCTGCGTCTCGGCGACACGTACCTTGAGGTCCGCCTCCGCCTTGTCCACTGCTGCCGCCCTAGACTTGGCCTTGTCCAGGCGGGCGCGGTGGAGTGCCTGGAGCTTTCGGAAGTTGGCGCCCATGGCATGGAGAAGACGCTCCTCCTGAGAACCATCTCCATCGGCGCTCGGCTCATCAACAACCTCGAGCCCGGCAGCGGCAAGCACCTCTTCGTCGAAGACCTCTCCCTCGATGGGCGCCCTGGAGCTCGACGACCCTGGGAGGTGGACGAAAAGGTCGTCGCTCACCCTCAGGTACCTGCCGGAGCCAGAGGCAGCGGAGGAGGAAGGCTGGTCATCAACCACCTCCTCCTTGGCAATGGGCTCGCCGGCCTCCCCGACAGGTCCCTTGCCGGCCTCCTCGGCAGTAGCCTTGCCGGGCTCCCCGGCAGCCCCCTTGGCGGCGTCCTAGGAAGCGCCCTGGGCGGCCTCCTCGGCGGTGATCTTCTCGGCCTTCATCGCGGCGCCCATGGCAACATCCTCGATGATGGTATCTATGTCCTCCGGATCCACCGAAGAAGGACCTGGATACCGAGAAGGGGATAAGGCGAAGCAAAGAACATAAAAGGAAAAGGCAGGGATGGAAGGCAAGTGGCTCACCCGTACCGGGCTGGGAAGCAGAGGTCCCCTCCCCGCCAACATCTGGCGCCAAGGTGGAGCCGCGGGCGCCCAAGTTCTCCTCCTCCTCCGTGTGCATGGGCTCAGTGCTTGGCGCCCTTGCCGGGGATGCCCCTCGGGGCGGCGTGGTTGACGGAAGAGGCGTGTTGGGGGTGGCCCTCTGTGGCTCCCCCTGCTGCTACCCTCCTCCTGCGATCACGGCAAGGTCAGCACCAAGGATCGTACCCCCGACACACGTTGGCGATGGGCGGGTGATGAGCTTACGATGGGGGTTGTGCCGGGGGCTGCTTTCCGGGCTGCTCACCACCACCAGTGGTGCGTTAAAGGTGCCCGCCGGGGGCTGGCCGCCCGCCGAAGACCTAGCCCTCTTCACCCTCTAGGCCAGTGTCTCCGTATCCCTGCCGAGATGAAGCCAAGTCAAGAAAAGAGATACGGCCCGGAGGGACGGAGATGACAAGAGCTGAAGCACTTACTCGTCCTCCGTTTCTTCTTCCGCTGCCTTCCTCTTCCTCCTCGGGCTGAGAGATCCAAGGTCGAAGAAGACCTCTGTGTCGTCACCTGCCGGAGGAGGGGAAGCAGGTGGAGTTGGGGAACACTTAGACGAAGAATAAGTAGATGCCTTCTTCTTCGCCATCGCGGCCTTCACCAACTTCTTCGCCGCCGTAGCCCTCGTTTGGCGCGCGGACGTCTCCTAGGCTTGCCGAGGTGGCATGGCCCTACCGGGCCGAACCAGCTCGTGGAGCTGGCCCATCGCAGGAATCGGTCTTTCCCCGCGGCTGGGGGCTCGATAGCTTCAGCCTCCTCCTCGGACGTCTCGTCATCGTCGTCTCCAATAAGAGGAGCCCCGGTGGTGGCGCTGCTGGCCTTCCCAGCGGACTCCGCCCACTGGGCGAGCTCCTTCTCTTCTGCGGCCGCCGCAGATTTGTCCTCCACGCCGCCGGCACTGCCGGCCTCCCTGGCGAGCTCCGCCTCCGCCGACCTGGCGGCGATGTGGTCCAGCTCTGCCTGGGTGGTGTCCTGGACGAGCCGTGGCTCCTCGCGGATGTACTTCTCCTTCAGGGTGTCAAAAAACTCCTGCACCCGCTCCTCTGGCAGCACGACCCAGTTTCGGACGGGGTCGTGTGCATTCTAGTCCGGCATCATGGCGATGATGTCGGTCTGGCGCGAGTTGTTGCTCAGCGGGACCACCCCCGCGGGCAACCCAAAGAAGGGCCCCTTGATGACCTTGCCGGCCTTCGCAGCCTTGTGGGACCTCTCGGCCTTGCCGTCGCGGTCCACATCGAGCTGGAAGAGCCGCTGGCAGAAGTGGGCGTGCGCCAACACGGAGAAGTTGTGGTCGAGGCCGGGGCAGAGTCGCATGATGTCCGCCGCGTTCATGAAGAGCCAGGCCGGCCTCCCCTTGTTATGCAGTGGAGCGATTCGGTGGCGGATGAAATCCGCCTCGATCATCTCAAGGGTGAGCCCGGCCTTGGTGAGGCGAAAAATCCTGGTGGTGGCGACCGTGAGCTTTGCCTCATCGGCATCGGCACTGCTCCAGTCGTTTCCATGAACCGGCGGTGCCTGGTGAACCCGACAGAACTCTTGTGGATCCTCCTCTTCAATCCAGCACCACCGGCCCCACCACTCCTCTTACCTCTCCTTCTGAGCGCCCTTTGGGTATGTCCCCTTGGACCTCGGGATCCAGCTGACACAACCGGAGATGGTGCCTCCCTTCTGGATCCGAGGGAAGAAGTAGTGGCGGAAGAGCTCCGTGTTGGGATGCACTCCGGCGAAGCCCTCACAGAGATGGGCGAAGAGAGCCATGCACGCCACGGCATTTGGTGTAAAATTCAGGAGGTGGAAGCCGAAGGTATGCATGATGTCATTGAAGAAATCGGAGAAGGGGGGGCAGAGGCCGCAAGATAAGTAATCCACAAAGAACGGATACCGATTCGGGGCGGCTTTGCCGCAGTTGGCAGGGATGACGCGTGTGGCAGGGTGCCCCGTCATCTCTCCCCCCGTCTTGACCCCCCACAGCGGCCTGAAGTTGTCCCGAAGGTGGGCCGCGTCGACCGTCGAGGGAAAGTAGGCGAGCTCCGTCCGCCGCGCCGCTAACTCATTCTCCGGCGGCTCCACCCCTCCGGCGTTCTTGGCCGCTCGCTTGCCCTTGCTAGTCTTTGGTGCCATGGCGGCTACGAGCGGTGGAAGGGAAAGGGCAGCGAAAGTGCAGCGGCGGCGAGCAGGGGCTTGAGGAGGAATAAGGAAGGAACGATGTCTCTGAGATTGGAAAAGACACGGGGGATAAGTGAGCAGCGTGCCCGCGGCCGTTTCCTTTTTTACGGGGAAGGCGCGGGCCGCCTCTTTACCACGATGTGACGCATGCGTGCGGAAACCGCCCCACGCATGACCCCCACATCACGCACGACCCTGCACGTCGTGCGTTCAAGGCAGATCATGGGGAAGCGCAGCGGACGAGAAGTTACTACGTAAAATCCGCCCCACCTGCCCGCGCACCGTTCTGGGCCTAGCCCAACAACGCGTCGCGCTTATGTATGGCCCATGCTCGGGGGCTCCTGTCGGTGTACAAAAGTAGGGGCTCTCCTTTTGACCCCTTTACTCGTGCACGGGCAGTCAGAGCCATGCGCCGCGGCCACACTTAGCAGGGCAGAGGAGGGAAGCTGGAAAGAAGCCGAAGCACAGGACAACCAAGGCGGCGCCAATACCAGAAGCGCAGGAGGGCAAGAGGGTGAGGTGGACTCCCTCGGCAAGATCCTTGCCGAGGCGGCCCCCCCGCAGCCCCGGCAAGAGCCTTGCCGGGGTAACTTGCCCAACACCAGCAGAGCGAGCCACCCTTGAGCCCACAGGCTCCGACCCAAACAACTGCGTCGGAACCAAGGCTAGGGAGCCACCTCTGTGGTGGCATGCAAATATTTGTCAAGATCATAAACACAATATCAGATGAGGATTAGAAGACGGCGACCCTCGGCAGGATCCTAGCCGAGGAAATCCACAAGACCCCCGGCAAGACCCTTTCCGGGGATGACAGCAACGCCATGGCAAAACTCTTCCTGGGCCACCGACAAGACCCTTGCCGAGGGCATCAGCAGGGCCACCGCCAGGCCCGCATCATCCAAGACTCCACCGCCGTTCGCATGCAGCTGCCAGCCCAACCAGCTGGGCAGGCACCTGTGTGGCAACATGCAGCTTCCAGGCCAAATCAGCAAGCACCTGCTTGGCGGCATGCAGATCTTCATTAAGGCCCTACCACCGCGCCACCTGAGCTGCCTACCTGCCTATATGGCGCTGCATGCATCGCTGGTCTGGGTGCGTGTCGAAGCGAGGCGAAGCGACGACGGACGGGACGGGCCTCGTTCCCATCCCCGATAAAGCTAATGGACACCTACCTAGCGCATTTAATGCACTTTGTCTCGTAATGTTGTGCGATAAGCTCGCGCACTGTAGGCCTTTCCACCTCCTGTGTCCCACTGTGGCAACCCCTTTTTCCTATAAAAGGAGGCCTGAGGCGACCAGGAGAGGGATTTGGCTTTTTGGGACGGCACAGCCACCACTACACCACAACACTTAATTGGGGGCAATTAATTGCCGGGAGAATTATGTGAATAAGGGCAAAAGATCTGCCGGGAAGCTTGTTACTGCCGGTAGAAGTACTTCAGGGCAGAAAACTGCCGGTACAACCTGATGAACAAGGGCCCATAAACTGCCGGTAATCATGTGCACATTAAAGGGCGCACTATCTGCCGGGATAACCAAACCATGGCCCATTAACTGCCGGGGACTGTATTTTGGCGGGCGACCAAAATGATATTGGGCCAAAGTCGCGCGGTAGCGAGGGAAGGCCCGCGAGAGGCGAAAATTTTGGCACCGAACGAAATATACACTCGGCCCCAATCTCCCAGACTCCTCTTCCAAATCGCCCCCAAATCGAGTCTTTTGTGCCCTCGCCGCTGCCCCCCAAACGCGATCTGCCATCGCCGCCGCCCCCAACCATCACCCCTCGCCACCGCTCCCAACCATCACCCTCGCCGCCGCCCCGCAACCACCGCCGCCGCCGACTACCCTCCACTCCGACCACTGCCGCAGTCGCCCCCAGCACCCCACCTTGGCGCCGCCGAGCACCAACTATCACGGATCTAAGCCCCCGCCTGCCGGCCCAGTTGCCGAGCCACTCAATCGCCGACCACCATCCTTGACCGAACGATCCATCGCCACGACCCTACTCCGCGAGCTTCCTTGCCCGAGCAGCAGTTGTCACCGGAGCATCGAGCGAGGCCGCCTCCTCTATGTGACTACGTCCTCTGCCCCAAGCAGCGGACCGTCCGTCCCCTCCTACGAGCAACCCTACCTCCTCAACGTCCTCTCCCTTGGTAACGCTAGCTCCTCTACTTCCTTTCCCCAACCTAGAACATTTGATAGGTTAGATTTCTTTGCTAACTTCTGTTTTTATTTAGTGTGTAGCAATTTTAGTCATGACTCATGAGATGCAGTGTATTGACCTGAAGCTTCGATTGTCTAAAATCTAGCCAGATATTCCATAATATTATTTGTATTCTTAGGTAATTTGCCGACCAGTACCACTGCCCTGTCTGTTGATTGCTCACATTGCTCATCTGATGGACATGGGCGCATTGGATAATTCGAATCCGTGGCAGCCCCTGTCGTTTGTGGGCCGTGCAGTGGGATTTCATGTTTGAAATTCGTCTTCTCTTTTTCCATCAATTTGGCTTGGAGATTCGTAGATGTTGATCCAGGGCACACGACCTACTGTGCGACGGCCGTGCTTGCGATGGGATGGCGTGAGCCCAGTCCCGTCACACCATACGCCGTCACGCCATAGTTGTTTACTTTTTTCTGAATTGTTCGGGCAATATATGAGATATTGGTGCTCATGTGAGTACCATTATATCCTGCTTAATTAGAGGTTCTTGTTTCCAAGAACAAGATTGTGCGTGTTGGTTAATGGAAGTTAAGTTGCTGCACACTTTAGCGTTTATAAGATACAATTTGCTTGGGTGGTTTCTAAGACGGACGTCGATATCATGTGAGTACCGCTCTATATATGTTTTAGGGATTCTTGTTTCCAAGCTGAAAGATTTTGGGCATTGATTTAGTGGAAATTTAGGTTTTGGCTAGTTGCACACTTTACAAGTTGTGTCAGATAGTAGCAAAGTCAGCTTACAAATAGAACTTCCATTTTTTTTACTGTCTACACCACTACACAGGATGTTTGTGTCTCCAGGAATAGAACTGCGGAACACCCTAAAATGGGGAAATACAGTAATAGATTTTGGTAGTCTCAGAATTCAGACATGCCATCAATAATTGATACACTTTCGTTTGTGATGAGCAGGTGTTGTTTGAGTATTACTAATTTGCAAGACTGATCATCAGAGCTAGCAGCAGTGAAAGTAAACTGCATCTTTCGATGAAGTTGACGACGACAGCTACGGATACAAAACGGGGAAAAAGAATACATTATGGAGACTATGCAATGCTTTCTATTTGCTAGAGACAACCTCCCCAACGACGTGTACCGTGAGTTTCTCAAGACCATGACCGAGGTTTGGAAAAACTGGTATGTATGTTCTGAATAAGTTGTCTCTATCAGATGTCGATATGGTTACCTTGTTGATCACATTCATACAAGTCCCAACTGCAGGGCTGACCCTGATGGTGAAATAAGGAACATCTGCCCTGAAAACTGCATAGAGACGGCGTTGAAGCTATTCTCGGGCTGGGCTACAGTTAAGCAGAGCTTCCTGAACTTTACTGAAGGCCATAGCCCCATCGAAGGCAATGACAATGTCGATGCTGATGTTGAAGCCGTTGTTGTGTACCCCTTGCTACATGAACCAATGGATTTTCTTTCCAGGTTGAAGGTGATGAAAAAAATCTCATGGTAGCTCCTTCTGTTCGCCTGTGGATGCTAACTTGATCTTTTTTCTCAGAACTAGGCCCAGTTCTAATTGATTGGCGGGTTCCCGGTGTGGTCTTTTACTTGCTATGTTGCGTCGCTTGAGGAAAGAGTGAGTAAAGATGCTGAAAGAAGGTGTCTGTAATTCTACTTGAATCATTGGCAGCAATTTTGTCTGGGTTGCTCCTTCTGTACTTACTAGAGTGGTTGTATTTACTACTGTATTGTGTATTCCAACTTCTATTTAATTAGGTTACTCTAGCTTAGCTCTTTTCATTTTCACAAGGTGGTATTTAATAATCTGTCTGGGTTTAGTGTCACCTATTGTAGGGCTCATTATCTACATCCTCTCCCTAGGCAGCACTGCCTCCTGTACTTCCTTGCCCCAACTGAGAGCATTTGTCAGGTGAGATGCATTTGCAAACTTCTACCCCTTTTTCTTCTGAGCAGTAACTAGAATGAGTTCAACAAGTTTTTAGTTTATGGCACTGCAGTTGTGAAGATAATGACTAAGTATCAAACATGTTCCCTAGAATGTACTGCTAGTATCTTTGACATCCTGTTTATGCTGAAGAGATCTTCCATGGCAGCAAAATGGATGCTACAACTACAAACTAAATTAGCGAAGCCTTGTAGGGGTACTAAATTCAAATCTTTGCGAAAAATGGTTTTTGTTCTGTGTCACTTATCTCCATTTATCGATCAATGGGAGAAAAGCAGCTAGCTAGAGAACCTCTTTCTGTCTCTTTTAGGGAAACTGGTCAAAAATGAACAAGAGATGAATAGATAAAGTTAGACACAGACAAACATATATTGATGGAGTAAAGCAATTAATAGAGTTTGCTTTTACCCGTTCAACAAAAATGCGACCTCAAGCAAGCTGAGGAGGTAAAGTAAGTGTGTCTCTTGGATATTGCTATGTTATACTCCCTCCGTTCACAAATATAAGGTATTCTGGATATTTCAATATGCACCACATACGGCCTAAACTGAGTGAACAAACACACTATAAAACGTGTCTGTATACACCCAATTCACAAAGAAGTTAAAACATCTTATATTTGTGAATGGAGGGTGTACTATTTATATGCATATTTCTCTTGGCCATTGTTATATGATATCATTTCTATTTTTCTTTTTGCTGCTTATTTGTTTTGGTTGATTTTTCACCTGTGAATATCATTTAGGACGTAACTTTCACCTTTTATTTTTTCTGGTTCTTCAATTTTGTTTTGTGCATTCTTTCTTTTATTATTCTAGGTTGAATCTATCGTATGACATCCGAAACTTCACTGATAAAATTAGTGTAATATGTTCCTTTGGGTGCACTTGGAGTGTACGGTTTTGTAAATCAAGTAACAATGGTACAGATTCTTGTGTTGCCATATTTGCCCATGGAAGATTTTTGTATGTGAAGTGCAAATAGTTTCTGCTTGATCTAATTATGTCTGTAATAATCATTACTTGTTGTGATGATTAAGTGTTGCACATTTAGAAGAATTTTATGCTAATGAGTTAAACTGCAACACATCGACATCTATAATATGTTGATTTAAAATCTGAGACGACAACACCAATTTTGAGTTTATGATTTGTTGCAGGTTGATGGAGGTTCGGAAGATCTACAAGTTGCTGTAGGTTTGTAAGATCTACATGTTGCTGGAAGTTTGTAAGATCTACAAGTTGTTGCTGGATGTTTGGAAGATCTACAAGTTAATGGAGTGATAATATATACATATGTAATATGCTTTGTTTGTTGAACCTTGAGACATTGAGTTTTACACTGCATTTTGGTGGTTGTTTCAGAACACAAGTCATTGTATGCTCATTTTGGTTGTGGCATGATTTCTTACATTTCCTTTGAGGCACAATGTCCTTGTATATGGTTGGTACATGCATGCATAAGAAACATATATTTTTGGTCTGTTTATTTTATTGAATGAGGCCTTGTGTAATTTGATTGAATTGTATGTATAAGTTGTGTGATCTGTCACGACTGTTTGAACACAATGATTTTGGATACTAAATTAGGGATATACTGCCCAGAACAATTGAGATTGCTTGTGAAAAACACGTCATGGCATATTACCTGCCAGGAAAATGTGCTTGTGCAGGCAGTTTCACTGCCAGTAAACTATAGTTCCTATGGTAGGATGAATCTGCCGGCAGATACAATGGCCGGGGCAGATAAACGCCGGGGATTGTTTATCTGCCGGGACAAGAAATCCCCGGCAGCCGTTGTCGTGGCAGTTCTATCTGCCGGGAGAATATCTGTCCTGGCAGTTTATCTGTCGTCTTAAGTGCGTTCTCCCGACAGATTATATGCCGTTGCATCGGTGTTGTGGTGTAGTGCACTGTAGCTAGTTCAAAAAGCTCAAGAACACTAAATACATCCACCAAAGCAGGACTAGGGTTTTACGCATCCTCGCAGCCCGAACCTGGGTAAACGATCCGTGTGCTAGCTCCTAAACCTGCTCTTCTCACGACCCTGCACCCGCCGACCATAGAAGGGATCCCAGTGATCCCATAGGTGTCATTCCCACCGACACGCCGTAGTAGTCGTAGTCTGCAAGTAGATCGAGTTTTAGTTTCTTCTGCGGTGATGCATGCCGATTTCGTCTGTAGTTTGAAGGATTTTCCTGTAGATCTAGCCGTAGATTCATCTATGTGCGGATTCTGTAGGATCTGTAAGTTCTAGAGTCGAAAGCACGAACTTCATCATGTAAATCAAAAGCATTATGAAATGTTCTGATTATTACCGCAGTGATTACGTAGATCTAATTAGTGCATGTTGTCTGGTTGCTTCAAGTGTAATTTCATCTCATTAAACACATCTTTTAGTGGAAAAAATGTTTCACAGAATTAAGCTCAAATGTAGCATACCAAACAACATACAACCCATTAACAGTCGCTACAATGGCGCCCTCTGGTTGCCTCCACGTGTCTTTTACTGTGCTGGTTTTACTGTGCAAAATGAGAGAGAAAAGAAACAGAAAATGCATCGATACAAGGACCAGCGATGGAAACCCCTAGACTATCATTTCCCCAGTCCCGCCGCCCCCCCCCCCCCCCTACCTCCAAGCCCCTGCTTCCGCACGTCATTCTTCTCCCGTCCTCGCGTCGTCGGTCTGGAGGCTAGAGCTCGCGGCCGACTCCCCCGTTCGCCATTTGCCACGCCTTCAGATCTGAACTCGCCCGCGATGACGGTGATTGGTGGATGAGAGCCGAGTCCTGAACGGGAAGCAGCGCCCGTCCCTGTCCCACTGCCGTTGGAGATGCAAGGATTGCATCGGCCATGCCGCAGCAGCTCGGTGGCTGCCACTGCTTCACATCCCCATCGAGTCGGCGAGTCGCCCTCTGTCGGGCCCATGGAATCGGCTCCCACGACTACAAGTTCTTCCTCGGCCTATTGTAAACCATGGTTCTTCTCAAGCGCGGGCTAAGGTGGCACCATGGCTCATGCCAAGGAGGCGGCAGCGACCTGCAAACCCTGCAAGCAGCAGTAACACGACATGTCTCCATCCATCCATTCCTTCCTATACGCCCTGAGAATTTTGACTGCCTTTTTTCTAGTATCCAGGCTGGTATTTCTCCAGGGCGTAGCTGGACTCCCCTCCCAGGATCTCACTCCACCACGGGGCCTTCCTGCTGCGAGTCTCTCTGGACGGGAGCTACAACGCCCGTCTCCATCTCACCTTAGTCAAGGTACAATTTCGACTATGTTCTTAAACCATTGTTCTTTTCATGTACTAGGAGTGGTAGCAGCATATAGTCTTTCTTCTATACGTTATATGAAATCTGAAAGAGCATACCAATTACGAGAATTGTAAAGACACAGTGAATAAAAAGAAAAGTAACCATCAGCGTCACACCAAGGTATTCAAGTAGGGAAGCATAGGTCTGACCATTATGATTTACCAGCCATCTGACTAGGTAGAAAGAACCTACCAATACGACTTTGACCACCCTGAAGTAAAACAAGTTCAAGATTATAGAAGTTTCTTAGTATTCCTAGATTGCATTATAGGTCGTATCAATTTTCTCTGATGTGTAGGACTTTACCTCTGTTTATATAGATATGTATAGAACTTGGAAAGGACTTGCGAGCTGGGAGAATTTGGGAAAGGACGTTGGGAAGATAACCAGGTTTTCAGTTGTGGAGGAACATGACAATTTGAACCAACTAGTAAGATATAAATTTAGTTTCTCTTTAGTTCTTTTGTACGTTTATAGAAATAATGACTTATGCATTGGAAATTGCATGTCTTTATTCAGAGATGCAAGGGCATGCTTCACATGGATTCATACACAATAAAATTTGGGAATAAATGGTTTTACCTGCCGATGGCATCAGAGGAGCAGCTGCAAGCGCCGAGTGAGTAATTTTCCTTTTGCTCGCATGTGTCATGTGGTCACTTGAAACGGAGTACTAGCTCTGCTTGCAAGTGTTAGAACTTCAGGTTTTTGGCTGAACATTCAATTGTGGCCCAATTTTATTGATCCTCATGATTTGGAGATCCAGTCTGCCTTGTCAGTTTGGAATCATAAGATGCATGCACGCTGCAACCTTCCTGCTTATCAATTCCTCATGGTCAGCTCTTCTGAACATATTCCTCATGATAGAAATGGCTGGTATACATGCCGGCGCGCCCATCCGTGTGTTCAAGACTGGCTGATTCACACCATGGCTGGTATACATGCTGGGATGCCTCTCCCTTCTGAATCATAATTTCATGAAATGTTGTCAAATGCAAATAGTCAGTGTATATTATTTGGCTATTTAATTTTCACACACATTTTCTTATTGATCTATCCAGTCATAAGAGCAGGTATATTTGTATGAGCATCAGATTGTACTAACATTTATGGAAGGGACAATGTTTTAAATTTCTCAAGAAATTAATTTTTATGCATAGGCCATTGAAATAGTACCATGATCTGAATTTTTATTAGCAATCACATGTTATACCTTGATGCAAGTTTGGGAGGGTTGAAGCTATTGGATCTAGACGAGCTCCTCATGTTCCAGATTGCCATGGATAAATTGTTCCATGTATTCGTGCAGATGTGTACACACAAGCTGACCAAACACAAGCTAACCAAAAAGAGCAAAAAAGGGGTGCACACAACATGTCCGCTGGTTAATAACAAGTGAGCAGGGGTGCGGTTTATCTTTGTATGTAATGTACTATGTATCTGATGGTAATTACATGGGTACACTCTTTCAAGGTCTTGGCATGGTTTGTTAATGCTTGGGTGATTTCTCAGGTCAAGAGGGGGCTATCCAAGGACGAGAAAGCTGGGAAGCTCGCATTGCAGCTTTGGCTTAAGCTATGAGCACTTTTTCGTCAGAGAAACTGTAGTTTGATGTTTTGGCCAAGCAATGGGCTGTTGTACCACAATGGTGTTCCTAATTGTTCGCTCTTCCATATAGAAGCTCTGAAACAAAATGAGATGGCCTGAAATTAAGGGTAATGCTTTTGATATCTTGAGAAAACATATTCATGGAATATAAGTAGAAGGTAGACTGTAGACTGATCATTACTATCTTGTACTCCTCCGGCCTTTTTTACTCTGCATATAAGGATTGTCTGAAGTCAAACTTCGTAAAGTTTGATCATATTTATATAAAATAATATTAACATATGTAATGCTAAATTTATACAATATGAAAATTAAAGTCACGACGCATCCAATGTTGTTGATTTCACATTCTAAATGTTTGTATATTTTTCTATAAATTTGGTCAAGGTTTACGAGGTTTGACTTCAAACAAATCTTCTATGCGAACTAAAAAGGACCGGAGGGAGTACATATACAGTTAAACCAGCTGCTCCGAGAGGGGATGTTCAGGATAATGACGGCGAGGAGCAAGTCGGCATTTGTGATGCTTCGCCGGAGCTATTCCAGCTCTTCCAAAGGCACAAGGAGAGCCTAAAGTCAGGGTACGTTCAATCGAGTACACTTGTTTCTCCAAGAATTTGTATAGTCATTAGAAGTCCAAAGAACGAGTCAAGCCAAAGATATGAAATGGAACACATTTGCGCACAGGGAAGCGTGTCAGGCTGTCCTACGAGAAGAAGGTCGCACAACTGAGGATTCAGGACGACAACAGTGTGGAGCTGTTCGCCATCGAGAGGACCAAGGCTGCCATCAGGGACATCCGGACCAAGCTCAACATCTCCCTTGCCTCCGTCAACACCGGCGACCGACTCTACAAGCATGATGAATGCTGCCATCGCTTGCTTTTGAGCACCTACAAGTTACCCTGTTGCATGTAATCTCTAAGACTGCCACTCATCAGTCTTGCATGCGCCTGTTAATACCAGGGCTATAACAATTTTTATGTGTATATACTCAGTTCTGCTTTTCCCCCCTCTGTTTTAATTGAATTCCTTCATAAAGCAAGTTGATTAGTACATAGAGCAGCATGAAAGGTACGAGTCTACCTAGCAACGCCCAAGCTTCCGCTCAGGCGGCGCGCCACGGGCGCGCCCCAACCACCAGTCTCTTATATATTGCATCTCTTGTGCACTCATAGCGTACATCCCATCAAACATACATCTGAATTCATCTTTACACTAGCTCAACCAGGCTAAGCTCACCCAGGATCCCCCATGCGATGCAGGCTAAAGCTACCCGGGCTACCAAACACCCCTTAAGAGAAAAGCCTGCAATATACCTGGCCATGGGCAGCCCGGCCCGGAAGACCCGAAAAGCCCGACCGAACCTTGCCCACGGGCCAAGCCTGGGCCTAGATTTTGAGCTTAATGGCCGGGCCAGGCTCAGGCCCGTCGTATTTGCAGTTTAGGGAAGAGACCCGGCCCGAGGCCCGATGGACTCTTTGACTGATGGGTCGGGCTTGGGCCTGATTTTTAGGCCTGACAGCCTGGCTGGGCCAGGCTCGGGCCTAGGTTTTCTATGTTGGGCTTTGGTAGGCCTGGCCCGATGCCCGTCCCGGCCTGATGGATGGCCAGGTATAGCCTGTGAGAAAGAAAGAATGAGGTGAGAGAGAGAGACTGCGCATGCATGTCCAACAATGGAGAGAGCATACTGTCACGTGGAAACGAAACATCCTATACAGAAACTGCACTATCGGGGATATACCCCGCGGCGTAACCCGGCCGGACTTGGTGATTCACTGGCGACCCGCCCTGACCTGGCGGTTTACAAGCAACCCACCGGAACATTATGACACACTGGTGACCCGGCGGACGGGTCAGACGGATGACAAGGCCCAATGCCTAGAAGGCCGGTTCATGTTAATGGTGGGCCGGTTTATGAGGAAAGCACAAGGAATATTTCCTTACAAAGGAAGTGAGACTAGGAATCCACTTGTAATAGAGTAATCCTAATCCAACTAGGACTAGTCATGTAAACCGCCCCTTCAACATATATAAGGAGGGGCATGGCTCCCCAAAGAAGGAAAAAAAGAAGATAATAGCCAAGGCTGGACGCAACTAGAGGAGAGCCGGTTTACCGGCGACTCCCTCATGAGCATAATGAGACCTAGCCACAAACAACATGTAGGGCTATTCCGGATGATGTTTCCCGGGGCCCGAAATTGTCTAAATCCTTGTCTTGTGTGATGATCCGCCTCGCGTCTCTCGTCCCGATCAACCCCTCTCAAGCTATCACATAGATGCGCTGGCCTCGGGACTAAGTCCTGACACTAAGGACATCTCCCGTGACAAAACCACGACAGTTGGCACCCACCGTGGAGCCTGCACACGGTGGTGTTGAATTCTGGAGGGCGCTATCACAGGGATTGGAAGCTCCGTCCGGCTTATTGAATAAGTTCCGGCCGGTTCGTCGGAGAGTTCCAGCCAGCTCGCCGAAAAAGTTCCATCAGGCTCATCGAAAGGTTCCGCCAGCTCGTCGGAAAGTTCCGGCCGGATCATTGGAAAGTTCTGACCGCCTCGATGCAAGTTCCGGTCGCTTCGATGAAAAGTTCTGTCCGAATCATCAAAGGGTTGCAACTGAATCACCAAAAGGTTTCGTCCGAGTCGATAAAGAGTTCTGACCTAGATTATGAAAAAAAGAGTTCCAGACGGATTATCAAGAGGTTCCGGTTCAAAAGTTCTGGATTATCAAAAGTTCCGGCCGGATTATCAAGAGGTTCAAGTTCAAAAGTTCCGGATTATCAAAAGTTCCGGCCGAATTATCAAGAAGTTCCGGTTCCAGAAATTCCGGCTGAAAAAAGTTGCTGCCGGGTTATGTGGAGACCTCAGGCACTAGAAGACACAGAACCAATCAACTCTTCTTTCAAAAGCAAAAGCAGCACTATGCATTATCCAGCGGCAGCATCCGGCAAAAAACACCAGGTGTTATTTTTCCTATGTATTTTATCAGTACATGTTAATTCATCCGACAACAATTACTCTAGTCTGTAATGTTTTTACGCTGGGAAACTATTAAAAAAAGGGGTGGGGGTATACCGCGGATGCATGTTCGGCTGTGCCGCACGGATCCACGGACAGGCCTGTCATGGTCCGGTTTACATCAACGTGTCGGCCGACTCGCCCGTCCGCGCCGCATTACAGTGCCATAGACGACTCGTCCACCCGCCCTCACGACCGGTTCACGCGTCCGCATCGGCTTACAATCAGGAGGAGAATTTGCTCGTCCGCACCGGCTTTTAAATGCCGCTAACGATTCATCTGTCTGCTCCCGCGGCTGATTCGCCCGTGAGGGATTTCAGTTTCACATAGTGATCATCAACTTCATGGCGGATTATTTTTCGGCCTAAACACATCACGTGATGTCCATCTAAAATATATTTTATTAGCACTTATTATTTTTCTCAAAGATCAGTTTATTTTTGCCTTGGTCTGCAATATTGTTTATGCAGGACAATTATTCACTGCAAAAGCTATGGCTGTGTCATGGATGTATAACTCGCACCACCATTATAATGTGCTAGTATCTTACCATGCCATCAAGATTGATGAATATATGTGCAAGCCGTCATTCTGCAGACCGGTTTACATTAATATGATGTGGCTAACTCGCCCGTCCACGCCGGTTTACAACGCCGCGGCCGATTCATGTGTCTGTGCCGCCTCTGAATCCACGGTCGTCCTTGTCATCCGTCTCTTGCGGCCTGGTCTACATTAACATACCGGGCCGCACCTGTTTGCATGAGCTGTTTATTGAGTATGAGCAAGTCACATCTTGGATAGCCCGGTTTTCTTTCAACAAAATGAAGGCAAAGTATCATATACTATCAACCGCTGTCTGCACTGAGTGGCTCAATGGGCAGGCGCACAAGTCGCCGCCACTATGGTTTGGTTAAACTTTAAATAGCCAGTTGGAAGGAACCATTGGCCAAGTTGCTGACATGGCTCATATGGGATCATTTATAACCCGCCGCAGTCACCTCAACCTTCTATGGACTCACATCGTGCTATCAACACCAATGATATACAACTTATGCCGGTTTATATCACGGTCAAATATGGAGAATCTTAAGCCAACTCCTCAAGTCACCTTGAGACTCGGGGGCTACGATGACATGACTCAGCAAATCTTGCCGGTTTCAGCAAATTTAAGAACCCAGGACGATGGAGGGATAACCCGGTCCCGGAGGCTATTGTTATATTGATGAAAATTTAAAGACCGTCAGAAAAATTCCGGCTTAGAAAGTATATAACAGTTACAAAATCCCGGTGTTGTGGGAATGATTCCGACAATAATAAGGTATAGGGTAACGGAGCATGATCTATCGAGATGCATATGGGTGACACGGTGGTTTTAGCGAGTTCGGGCCTCTCACGGTGGAGATAACAACCCTACGTCTCATGCTCCGGAGAGGCTTTGTTTTATCTTAGTGTATATCCGGAGATTACAATGAGAGGAGAACGGATCCCCGTAGTCCTGTGACTAATGGTGAAAAAGAGAAAGAGATGGAAGAAAAAATCCCCTTAGTCTAGTGGTGGGGGTGGCTTATATAGAGTGCGCCACCCCCTCACCTCCTATATTACAAAGTGGGGCATGAATGCCATAATGCCAGCCCACTACCAAGCCCTCACTATGAGAATGATGCCGACTGCTTTGATGCCTGCTGGTCTTCGTATATCCGAGTGAGTCGTACGGTCGAGTGGTGAACTGTCATCGAGTGGATGGTATGCTGCTTTGTCGAGTGGATAGTATGTCTGTATGAAATTTATCTGGACCCACATGTTGTGTGGACCCCATGCTTCATGATATTTCGACCCTTCCTGGGCCTACCTGTTATGTGTATCCCCAACATTAGCCCCCGAATCGATTGTGATTTTGCAGAACAAGTTTGTGAAAGACACAATTTGGTCCGAGTGGTTACGGAAATACTCGGCACATGTCGTCGTGCTTTCAGACAACCAAGGTTTGAACAAAATCTCAATGGATTCCGGCACTGCGCTTCCTGACTGATCGGGGTCAGTGCCCGCGTGGAGCAATTTGGCGACATTGGTTCATCTCTCAGAAGAGGTTAACTCTTGATCAAAGTATGGGTGCATCATTAAATCCGGGCAACATGATTGACGCATGGACTATTCTCTCGGAGAGATGCCATTCTTTATCCCGGGGGAACGTCAATACGAGTCGGTTCTGGATCCAAACGTGTGAGTTTCACGCTTTGAGTCCTAGAAGAAGGCTCAAAACAGGTCCAACAGAGGAGCGTTAAACTCACCTTATAGGATTTTTTTGTAGTTTGACGGGAGTCTTTAGAACTTGTTTGTTTGTTGTTCATCACTCGGACTGGTCAGGCCGTACCGTGTGGAGATTACTCCAGTGGGGGCACACTGAGTGCACCCACTGGGTGTAGTCCCTGAGACCGCCGTCGACTGTAGGCAGTCGACGGGGGTCTGAGAAAACTAAAAATCTTCTTAGCTAGTACCGAACTTGTTCCTCTCCGACTCAGAGGTCGAGTAGTACTTGAGGATCCGGTATTGGTCTAGCTTGTTTCTCCTCGACTCAGAAGTCGAGTAATACTTGAGTGATCTGGAGCTGGTCTTGACCGAGCAAGAATGTTTCTTTCTGAGTTCTCTTCCAGTGGGGGCACGCTGAGTGCACCCACTGGGTGTAGTCCCCGAGCCTCTGTCAGACTAGATGAGTCGGGCAGAGGGTTAAAGTCTCCTGGTAAACCTCCATGCAGTCGACACGGTAAATATCTTTTTGGCTGAAATTGAGTGAATCGGATGCATCTTCGGACGCTTGACATGGTAAATAAGCTCGGCCTGAGCTGAGTCAGTTGGACTGATCTTCGTGCACTCGGCACGGAATAAATTCAACCTGGAACTCGGTCAGGCAGGTGAATCTTCGTGCTCTCGGCACGGTGAATGAACTCGGCTTTGAAACTGCCGACTGTAGAAAAAAGCTGGACACTCCAGGGAGTGGTCCTTCCAGTAGTACTTCTTATATTGACCGTTAGATTTTGCGTCAAAGGGGTATTTGTCCGAGTGGACGTGCTTCCCGACTGATCGGGGTATGTTGACTGCAAGGAAAATTTTGGTGGCACTTGTATGTATGGTCAGAAAGATATTCCTGATGTGATCAATGGGTTGATCGAATGGGCGTAACCCCTGAGGACAACATGGACAACGGCTATGCGTAGCCCCCGAGTGATGTTTGAAAGAGGTAAGCTTGCTACAGAGTGTGATATGAGGTTTGATCATATGAGTAACTTAGTCGTTCCCGTGATGGGGGTGTAGAGGTAAAGACATGTCCAACTGATGGTGACGCGCGAGGTGGACGAGGGGCGATGATGTGTACAACCGAGTGATGATGCGCGGTCGGTCGAGTGGTGAAGACGTGCACAACTGAGTGGCGACGCGTGGAGCGGCCGAGTCATCACTCGGTTGTATGAGGTGGTCGAATGATGAAGACGTGCACAACTGAGTGGCAACGCGCGGGGCGGCCGAGTGGTGAAGATGTGCACAACCGAGTGGCGATGCGCGGGACGGCCGAGTGAGGATGCACGGGGTGGCCGAGTGAAGGACTACGTGTCCAGCCAAGTGGTGATGCGCGGGGTGGCCGAGTGACGACGCGCGGCGTGGCCAAGTGACGACACGCGGGGCAGCCGAGTGAAAGATTGCGTGTCTAGCCAAGTGGTTGAAATTGTCTTCGAAGGAGTTAGCCGAATGCTTTCGAAGCTAATGTAGTGACGAGGTCGGTGTAGTGTGGTTGCGACGCAACATGACCGGCGTGACAACTGAGTCTGGGTAGAAATGAAGATGGCGCGCAGAGCGTCTAGGTGATTATAAAACTTGTCAAAGTGGCGGATCAGATGCACTTGTTGAAGTGAAGGATTTGACTGGTGATGAAGTACTCGACCACTCAGGAGAGTGTCATTCCAAATGAGATGCAGCCCCCGAGTGCGGCGTAGCCCCCGAGCGTACTACAGTCTTCGACAACAGACACATTGGAATACGAGAAATATAGTTTTGAATGCATGATTTCCAATTCATCAAGTTGGACTCGGGTAAAGATGAGGAGAAGCTTCCGAGTGATGCTTGAAAGAGGTAAACTCACAAAGAAGTGAAGTGTGAAGTTTAATTATAAAAGGGACTTATCTGTCTCATGCCTGACGAGGTCTATATCATTGATATGATGAAGAGGATTCCACAGAGGGGTTGGTCGGATGTGTTTGAAGTCAACAGAGCGACAATGTCAGTGTTGTGGTGTGCTAGAACCGGTACGCCGACCGAGTCTGGGCAGCGATGAAGTTGGCGCATAGGACCGTCGAGTGATTGCATAACTTGTGTAAAAAATGGCACAAGCCAACGAAATAATCTCTCGAGGAAATTTGATGTGTGTTGAAATGATTTGTGTGAATAACACCCATAGACACCCGCTGGGAGTGCAAGGGGCTTGCTGGTTGACCAGCAAGAGTGTGAAAGAGCGAAGGATCCGTTCAAACTTGTCAAAGTGCTGGCTCAAATAAAACAGAAGTGTAGTGTTTCGACTGAGTTGCAGCCCCGGAGGACCGATGCAAACTCCAAATGAAGAACACATGGTGTTCGTGAATGATGTATGCGAAAGAATGGAAGTTGGACTCGGGTGAAAATAAGCAGCCGAGCATAGAGGTACACTTGGTGGCGTGGCCTCCGAGTGAATGTGATGTGTGAATACCAGGATACTTGGGAATGCGGAAATAATAGAATGTAGTCCATGTAGAATAACTTAGCTGTCTGAAGGTGCGCGAGTGGCCGAGTGGTGAAGATGTGTTCAACCGATGGCGATGCGAGGGGCGACCGATTGATGTAGATGTGTCCAACCGAGTGCCGACGCATGGGGCGGCCGAGTGTTGATGAGGTGACCAACCGAGTGGCGACGTGCGGAGCAGCCGAGCGGTGATGAGGTGACCAACCGAGTGGCGACGCGCGGGGCGGCCGAGTGGTGATGAGGTGACCAACCCAAAGACGACGCACGGAGCAGCTGAATGGTTATGAGGTGACCAACCGAGTGGCGACGCGTGGAGTGGCCGAGTGGTGATGAGGTGACCAACCGACGGCGACGCGCGAGGCGGCCGAGTGATGATGAGGTGATCTACCGATGGCGACGCGCGGAGCGGCCGAGTGGTGATGAAGTGACCAATCGATGGCGACGCGCGGGGCGGTCGAGTGGTGATGAGGTGACCAACCGATGGCGACGCAACGAGCAGCCGAATGGTTATGAGGTGACCAACCGAGTGGCGACGTGCGAGGCGGCCGAGTGATGATGAGGTGACCAACCGAGTGGCGACGGGCTGGGCGGCCGAGTGGTGATGAGGTGACCAACCGATGGCGATGCGCCGAGCGGCCAAATGGTCATGAGGTGACCAACCGAGTGACGACGCGCGGCGCGGTCGAGTGGTGATGAGGTGACCAACCGAGTGGCGAGGCGCGGGGCGGTCGAGTGGTGATGAGGTGACCAACCGATAGCGACGCGCGGGGCGGCCAAGTGGTGATGAGGTGACCAACCGATGGCGACACACGGAGCGGCCGAATGGTTATGAGGTGACCAACTGATGGCGACGCGCGGGGCGGCCGAGTGGTGATGAGGTGACCAACCAACGACGACGCGCGAGGCGGCCGAGTGGTGATGAGGTGACCAACCGAGGGGCGACGCACGGGGCGGCCGACTGGTGATGAGGTGACCAACCGATGGCGACGCGCGGGGCGGTCGAGTGGTGATGAGGTGACCAATCGAGGGGCGACGCATAGGGCGGCCGAATGGTTATGAGGTGACCAACCGAGTGGCGATACGCGAAGCGGTCGAGTGGTGACGAGGTGACCAACCGAGTGCCGTCGCGTGGGGCGGCCGAGTGGTGATGAGGTGACCAACCGACGGGCGACACACAGGGCGGCCGAATGGTGATGAGGTGACTAAGTGATGGCGACGCGCGGGGCGGCCGAGTGGTGATGAGGTGACCAACCGATGGCGACGCGCGGGCGGCCAAGTGGTGATGAGGTGATCAACGGAGTGGCGACGCGCAGGGTGGCCGAGTAGTGATGAGGTGACCAACCAAGTGGCGACGCGCTGGGCGACCGAGTGGTGATGAGGTGACCAACCGAGTGGCGACGCGCGGGGCGGCCGAGTGGTTATGAGGTGACCAACCGATGGCAACGCGTGGAGCGGTCGAGTGGTTATGAGGTAACCAACCGATGACGACGTGCAGGCGAACGAGTGGTTATGAGGTGACCAACCGATGGCAAGCTGATGAAGATGTGCCCATCTTAGCGGCGACGCACGGGGCAGTCAAGCAGGCAAGTTGATGAAGACGTGTCCAATTTAATGGCGACGCGCGGGGCGTCCAAACGGACAGGTTGATGAGAGTGAAGTAGCGTGTCCCGTGAAGTAACGATATGCGGGGCATGCGTGTAAAATAGACGTGTTCCATGGAGTAATGTGTGAAATAGACGCGTCCCGCAAAGTGACGATGCGTGGGGCAGCCGAGTGCTATGCACGGGACGAAAGAGTAGTGTATACACGTCCGAGTGGGTGACATCCGACTGACGACAACACGTGGGTGGCCGAGTCACTGCACGTATATTGTCTGGATGCAAAGAGTTAGCCTGCAGGTCAGTAGTTTGAGTGCGAGCTTTATCTGAATAAACATGAACGTTTAGTTATATGTGAATATCAAAAACTTATCTATATGTCGTTGTGTTAGTCGCTCCAAACGAAACGTCTGTCCGAGTGAACTGCTGTTTGGGACCATGACAGACGAGTGACCCTGCAAGTTAGTACCATGTATAGCCACGTATATTGTTTCCTGGATCAGAACGCCCCTGCCAGCTAGCAAGCTAGAAAGTACATCCACGAAATTAATGGCGGGCCGTTGCACATGCATGCATGCACCAATTACTGGCGCGGGAGTAGCGGAGTTTTTGGCTGTAGTAATTAGGAAACTGACGCTGGAAATACTCACCTGATGAGCCATTTAATGAGGCAATTACCTTAGCGAAACGGTCAGCCCACATTCCTCCGTTTCCTTTTTCTGTATGACGAGGAGGAGGCCCGATGCCGGTGGGCTGCGCTTGCATGCGGCTAACGCACCATACGGACGAGCGGGACGAGTGATTGACAGGGTTGGTCCCCTGCTCCCGAACAACGAGTGCAGCTACGGAACTCGGAAACACCGCCAGAGGTGCCGATCCGGTGCGTCGATCCGGCGCGGATGGACGCACCAGAGGCCTGGGGGTCGTGGAGCAGCCGAGCGCCCGCGTCACCGGAGTGACTGCTGAACGCTTGCGGTCGCCGCAGCCGGCGGACGGTTGGGTTGAGCTCAACGAAGAAGAGGAAGTGGGAGGTGTGCTGGTGGCCGCCCCGGTTGGTCCGGTCGAGCGGGCGATTCGTCCCACCCTCAGTGTCTTTTGTGGCGTCGAGGTCGTCGCCCGTGGAGTCGAGGTAGTGGGGCAGGTCGTCGGCATCCATGAAGGCGGCATCGCCGGAGTGCTCGGCGAAGAGGAGCCACACACTCGAGGTAGCGGCGCAGGTCGTCGGCACCCATGGAGGCGGCACCGCCGGAGTGCTCGGCGAAGAGGAGCCGCACACTGCCCGGTGGCCGCGCGTCTGTCCAGTGGTACCGGCCTTCGAAGATGAGGCCCGCACTTGATCGACGCGTTTGTGAACGGTCGTGTACACTCGCAGTGTCGGGTGGAGATGTATCTTCTCCTCCCTTTTTGCGGTGCCTCAGTTGTTCGTATGAACTGCATGAACAGGACATTAGATGAATGAAAAACCATGTGCAGCATGGCTCGATAGACGCCATGCCCCAAGGTGGGCGCCAACTGTCATGGGAACGATTTCGACAATAAAAAGGTATAGGGCAACGGAGCATGATCTATCGAGATGCATATGAGTGACACGGTGGTTTTAGCGAGTTCGGGCCTCTCACGGTGGAGATAACAACCCTACGTCTCGTGCTCTGGAGAGGCTTTGTTTTATCTTAGTGTATATCCGGAGATTACAATGAGAGGAGAATGGATCCCCATAGTCCTGAGACTAATGATGAAAAAGAGAAAGAGATGGAAGAAAAAAGCCCCTTAGTCTAGTGGTGGGGGTGGCTTATATAGAATGCGCCACCCCCTCACCTCCCATATTACAAAGTGGGGCGTGAATGCCATAATGTCAGCCCACTACCAAGCCCTCACTATGAGAATGATGCCAACTGCTTTGATGCCTCCTGGTCTTCGTATATCTGAGTGAGTCGTACGGTTGAGTGGTGAACTGTCATCCGAGTGGATGGTATGCTTCTTGGTCGAGTAGATAGTATATCTGTATGAAATTTATCTGGATCCACATGTTGTGTGGACCCCATGCTTCATGATATTTTGACCCTTCGTGGGCCTACCTGTTATGTGTATCGCCAACACCCAGCTCAATGAAGAAGTTCCGGGTCATCAGAAAGGATTCCGGTTTAGAATCCGGTTCAAGCGAAATCTGTTCTCCCACAAAGCTCTGAAGCTCTCAAATCTGATTTAAAAATGTCCGGTTCAAAAAGGAATTAACTTCTCGCAAGTTGAGTTTAAAGGTCGTCAGAAATTTCTGGTTGAAAATGAAGATTCCGGTTTAAAATCTGGTTTAAGGGAAAGATGTCTCCCACAAAGCTTTGAAACTCTCAATATCCGGTTCAAAATCCCGGTTCAATAAGAATTTATCTTTTGCAAAAAGTTAAAGGTTACCGAAGAGGACCTATTGCCATGATGCGCGGTTCAAATATGAGTATCCTGCCTTATTGGCTTATCATATTATTGATTACATGGGGGCTTCTGTTCATAAAGCGGTTTCCGGTTTACCCCTTGATTCAGCTTATACAGCCTTATATAAAAATCACTTGGGGGCTTGGTCGTACTCAAACCATCGCTACACCTCTTGATTGGCGCAAGGCCACCAGAAAAATCACTTGAGGGCTTGGTCGTATTCGAACCATAGCTACACCTCTTGATCAGCTCAAAGCCAAAAGGAAAATTACTTAGGGGCCAAAGATAGTGTTTCAAAGAACAACTCAAATATGGGCACCCACTGAGCATAGCTCAAAATATTGCTTGGGGATTCTTTGCTTCGCAATGAACAAAGAATCTACACTTGTAATAGGCTATCAAGCCACGGCTTGGAAGCCTGGTGTATACACCTAAAACCCCGGGTTAACCTGCCTTTTTAAATAAGCCACTCCGTCCAGGTAAACCTGGTATGACCCGTCGAACTTTTGACAAGTCAATCTCATAGACCCTGAACTTGTCGAAGTTAAAACAACGATTGGTTAAAGATTGAGGTCCATCTTAAAAGGCTTTGTAAAATGGTTTAACTCAATGGCCTAGCAGCCCATGAAAAACCTCGATTTTGGGCCTGGCAGCCCATGAAAAGTCTCGACTACAAGTTTTCATATGCTTTTATTTGCCAAGTTTCTTCTCCTTTGATGAGATATATAATGGTTTTGATAAACCGACGTTCATTAACCCGGCTCAGCTTTCAACTACAAGTTGTTAGTACATAATCAATTATAATCCGGTGCTTATTGACCCGGTCTGGTTTCGACTACAAGTCACCAGTATTATATATGGATAATCTGGTGTTTATTACAACCCGGTACGGTTTTATCATAAACCGGCAAAATATGGAAGGAGTTATCAGTACTCAAAGATTTGGGTTATCACCCTTACTACAAAAAGTTGGTAAACCAACGATGTGATTCAATGTCACAGGTATGATATATTTCATATTTGATTATTCTTAAGTGCAGCCTTGGTTATAAAACCCAGGTTATATGTTGGGCATTATGACCCGTCCGGCGGTAAACCGCCAGGACACTTTAAACTTGTTCTATGCAGCAACAGGTTGAATAAAGCATGATTATAAATCGCCAGCATTTATTAACCCGGCCTGCCTTTCGACTATAAGTCGCCAGTATGATGATAAATTATCCAGTGTTTATTAACCCAGACTAGTTTGGGATTATAACTTGCCAGTATATATTTGGATTGCGCCATCATAAATCATTTGATTATATTATTCAAATCTTCAAATAGCCAGCGTGGCTGGGATTTTATTATGGTTATCAGTAACCAGTATTATGATTAAGGTTTTCAAAGTCGCTTTAGCGCAATGGCTGTTATATTATCAATGGATATAATTTATTCTACAATTGAAGGAATAGTCCCAAGTCGCTGCAGGTTTACGACCCGGCACTTGGGGTCTACATTATTTATGTTGAGATTATATCAAATATGCAAGTCTCATGTCGCTGCAAGCATGCACCATGACACTTGGGGGCTAATGCAAAGTCATTTTTTGGCCTTATTGAAGAACCAACTCATCACATCATAATGAGCCGGCCCTTGGGGGCTACCAATTGCTCCTATCAATGATTCGAGGTACACAAGTCTTAATCTACTATATTTAAGGGTCCACTACTCAGTTGGTAAAACACAAAGCTCTTAACCTTGTGGACGTGGTTTCAAGACCCATGGTGGAGTTATATCATATGATGTTATTTTCAATGAAGCATGATTATATTTATAAAGTCCTTGCTCATTATTGCATAATGACCCGACCCTTGGGGGCTACACTGGTTGAAGTTTTTTGAGCATTAGGCAATTACAAGTCCTAGGTTGCTGCAAGCATGACAACCCGGCACTTGGGGGCTACATAATATGGAGTATTCAGTTTTTACTAAGTGATTGGGATGAACAACATGGAATTCTTAAGTGGCAGTATTTATATTGAAGCAAGTCTTAAGCCATCACTTTGTTCTGTTCAAGACTTGGGGGCTACAGATAATATGAATATAAGGGAGAAAAATCTTCAAATTCTCAGTTTTGAATAAACCAGATTGACCCGGCGTCATCAATAATCATTAACCAGCGCCATCAATAATCATGAACCGGAGTTGGCAACAATCATGACCCGGAATTATTAGTTTTTATAACCCAGCAATTTTGGCAATGATAAACCGGCAAGTTCTACATTTTCAAACCAGCTGAATATCAGTTGAATATTTAAGACCAATATTTTTGTCAAATCAGAGCTTTGAAGGCCGATTCAAATGGATTCTTTATTTACAATATTTATTCTACAAGCAAATTGATTATGAAGCTGGTCTATTGACCCGGATTTTCTAGAAGGAGGAAATGACAAGGACTTAAGGATGATCAGGTGCCGGTTTACAAGAATTCTTAACCCGGAGCACAACCTGTCAAATTTGTTCTTGTGTTTATTTTGCAGCATAAGTTTATCATGGATAAATCCAAGCTAAACTTGGGGGCTAATGTCGGGATATACCCCGCGGCATAACCCGGCCGGAAGTATAACCCGGCCGGACTTGGCGATTCACTAGCGACCCGCCCTGACCTGGCGGTTTACAAGCAACCCGCCGGAACATTATGACACACTGGTGATCCGGCGGACGGGTCAGACGGATGATAAGGCCCAAGGTCCAGAAGGCCAGTTCATGTTAATGGTGGGCCGGTTTATGAGGAAAGCACAAGGAATATTCCCTTACAAAGGAAGCAAGACTAGGACTCCACTTGTAATAGAGTAATCCTAATCCAACTAGGACTAGTCATGTAAACCGCCCCTTCAACATATATAAGGAGGGGCAGGGCTCCCCAAAGAAGGAAAAAAAGAAGATAATAGCCAAGGCTGGACACAACTAGAGGAGAATCGGTTTACCGGTGACTCCCTCATGAGCATAATGAGACCTAGCCACAAACAGCAAGGTAGGGCTATTCCGGATGATGTTTCCCGGGGCCCGAAGTTGTCTAAATCCTTGTCTTGTGTGATGATCCGCCTCGCGTCTCTTGTCCCGATCAACCCCTCTCAAGTTATCACATAGATGCGCTGGCCTCGCGACTAAGTCCTGACACTAAAGACATCTGTCGTGACAGAATCACGACATGCGCCATGCACCGCCTAGGACAGTTTTTGAACAACGAGCCGCCTGTCAGCCCTTGCTGCCTACAATCAGGTCCTACAGCCTACACATGGGAATCACTGCATGTCTGCTGGTGCAAATGGTCTGTGACGGCGACTGTCGTGCGAATCTCAGCAGGCCTCAACGGGTGCGATAAGAGGAAGTCGGGACTCCCGGGTGCTATGGCACCTTTTCGATGGTATATTTTAAACAAGACCCGTAGAAAACTGATCTATGTACCATAATGAGTTCTTGTGCGCATCAATATTGATCTATAGAAAACTTGATGGAGCTTGGTACATAGTTTTTTACAGTTTCGTAAGGTCTCGCCATGTTTTAGATTCGAATTTTAAAACTTGTCAAAATATATTTAACAGTGATCTTATTTGAAAGTTCTCTTAAGGAACACAAATATGCAAATGCATCGTAAATCAAACTAATGGTTCAAAAGATAAAATAAATTTAAATTCTAGAATCATATCATCTAAAAAAGCATGAGTGACTTTAGTGCTGCTGCCTGCTGGTCTTTACTTCGGGGGTGAGACGAGAGATATTGCAGCTAACTATAGGAAAAAGTTGTCTGTACACGGAGAAAAAGTGACTAATTGACAAGGTCATAAATTATGGTTTACTAAGCGGTACAATGACTCAACGAGAACATGCATGCATGGATCCGAATCTCGGAAAGAGTGAGTGGCTGATACATGCACGGTATATACCATGCACGGGAGAATGCCTTTTCTCCTAGTTTGGTGACAATAGATCACACCAGTTGAAGGAGCTCGCAATGGATCTGGTAGAGACCACAGATGTGTTGGTCGCATGAGGAATGAAACGAGTTCCACGTATTTTCCGGATGCAGCTCATTCCAAGTGAATTTGTGCCTATGTTTCATCAACATCTCCGCGTACAGAGCAAGAGACAACCTACTGCAGGTCTGGACGAAAAAAATGACCAAGCGCAGAAAGATATTACTACTTGTAATTAAACATGTGAACTGCGCAACCTCTATGGTGCTATAGCAAGCGATTTTAGAAGAGGTAGACTAGAACTGTTACTTCACAATGTGAAATAGTGAGGGTAGCCTCGAGCTATTCATATATATACATATGGAGCATGTAGGGTAGTTGAGAAGAATGATGTTGTGGTTGGTAGATAAAACTATTTATGTCAATTTACCAAGTGCT